>NW_010292392.1:0-16301 GCF_000700745.2 Antrostomus carolinensis | reverse complement strand
AGGAATAGCTCAGATCTGTTACCAAATTATCAAATCTGATACCAGCCCAGAACTTCTTTTTCGAAGAAGATAGTGTCTTTTTCATTTTATGAACTGCAACTGCACATCTTTTTATGTTTACATTTTTTTCTTGAACATCTTTGCAGGTTTGTTCAAAATAATTTACCAATTCACGTTAGATCTATAGATCAAGCACAGTGAATTAGCTGATTCATTTAAAATTTGGCAGGCATTGATTTCTATTAAAATCTTATGAAGATCATCTTCTTTATGGCTGCAGATTGTAGCATTATTGTTCATGTTTCATCACTCAAAACATAATTTTTTACAAAAATATTCTAAGATTATTTAAGCCAATACATTTCCTGACAAAACCCCAAGGGTTGATATACTTTTGAAAGTATAAATTTAATAAAATTTGATTTATGAGCTTTGAAATGTTTCCTTGCATAATGTAGAAAAGACTTTAATCTAGAAAGAAGTTGGTATGCTAAATTAAATGGAAATGCATTGGAAGCAAAGGAATACATTTGAATTGATAGATAAAAGTTCCCTTGAAGCATTTCACAGGACAGAAATGTATAAACATCCCATCTAACATTTGGCTGTGTTGTATATGATATCCTGGACTGCTGCAGGATCACAGGCTGAGGAATTTTTTCAGGACATACGGAAATTAGAATGTCTTCAGATCCATATGGGAAACATCTCTGAGAGCAGAGCAGAGATTTACAGGCTGATGTTACTTCCTGTGTAAAAAGAAAATCCTTTTCTACAGGAATTGTCCTTGTCCTGGGTGTTTCCAAAACTTTGCTTGCAAAGTTTTATATTTAGTGGGGTACATTTTCCTGTACCCACTGGTCATCAATCAGGCTGTCATACTGATTATAACATTTCCATTAACTAGTTTTCTTTCTTCAATGGAATTAGTCGGGCTGATTTGAATTTATTACAAAAATTATCTTCAAAGCATATATTTTTTTTCTTCCTTCCCCTGCAGTATCTGTGAAACATTTAATCATGTAGAATAAAGCTATTTACCTAGCTCAAATCAGCAGCAGACTAGAGGCAGGAGAGTACAGAAATGACTGACGAAGATTCCCTATGCCTCTCCTTAAAGGTTACCCTAACCACATTGGGGCTTATTTTGTGAGCATGTACATATGTGTGTATGCAAACCTGCCAGGACCAAGAAATTAGAAAGTGGCTGGCTCACAGCCTCCCTGTGCCCATGCAGATGAGTTTGCGTGTATAGATAAGCTTGGCACTACAAACTAGCAGGAGTGGTGAGCTGCTATCTGAGCTCTCAAGAGAAGAGCATCACATCTCTTCCATGCAACTCAAGTACCCCAAGTGGAGCTGATAACATCTGAGGGAAGGATTCAGAATCCATTAACTTCAAGACAATGTCCTTTGCTCAGGAACAGGCAAACACACACAGTTGCAGTGTTTGCTTATGCTGATACATGGATATACGCATGTGACCCCTTTTTTTTTTTTTCCCCAAATGTATGAAGACTAACCAGATCAAGTGATTTATGTTTCCAAGAAAAATATCAAAACCTGTTTGAGAGAAGTAGTTGGGATAACTAGCTATCTTCTGTTCTAAATTACTGTGGTTTAACATCTCTACTTTAGCTGATTAAAAATCAGAGTTAAAAGCAAATGTATCTGAAAATCTGCCACCCAGGCAAGTCCCAGTAAAAGAGAGCTTTAAAAAAAAATCATTCAAACAAGTGACAAGATTCTCCAAATGGAATAAAAGAGAGAAGAAAAGACTCTTCAGTCTGAAAATGGGAACAGTCTTTATTATTGCATCTATACATATTTAAGTTGAAAGTGTGACAATTGTTGCTTTGCATGGAAGGAGACTGCTGAGGTTACTGGAGAGGACCAGAGGAGGCACAGAGCTGTGGCAGGGACTGCTTTCCCACTGTCTTCTGCTTCGGTGCAGCTGTCTGACTAAGAACAAAAATTGTCAGTGTCACTTGCTGATAAATTCAACTTTGTATCTCAGTACCCAGATGGGGAAAGGAAGTGGAATAAATAATTTGGCTACTGGTCATGCTGTTAGTTTTTCTATCTGCCTTCAAAGCTGAAGAAAAGCTCCTCTCTCCCCCCAAAATGTTGGTGTGTTCATTAAGAAACAAATACAACAAATTCACCTTTTACAGTATTTTTTTTTTATATTGCCAGCACTCATAAAGTAAGTAACCAGTTTCAAATGCTGACAGAGGTTTATTTTCCCTCATTTTTTCTACTAAAGAGAATGATACTGCAGTGCACCTGTCTGGCAGTTCTCATCCTGGCTCTCAGCTTTGAGTAATGCTTAGTACCTGAAGGAAAAAATGCTTAGAGGTTTTTCTATCTTAATGCTCTCCTGTTAATTTTGCTACATAGCAGGAAGCAACACAGAGTGCTGAGACTTACATCTTTATTGCTTGAGGCAGCATAGATCAGAAAGCAACTAAACTGTGCCTGCCCCGTGCCTCCCTCCCCCTCTTCCTCCATCCCAGTAACCCCCAGGACACCTCCAAAGGAGCCACAGACATACCCAAAGGCATTGCTGCATCCAGCAAGGGCAGTGGCAACTTGTCTGCTGGGCACTGGCTGTAGCAGTGCCTGTTTGGCCTTCCTGCAGTCATGGCTGTCTACAGAGGGGAGCTTAAAATCAGCCTGGCTGGGGCTGGTCTGATTTCTATGTCAGGAACACAAAGGAGGAAAACTCATCTGATGCAGCTTCGGTCTAACACAGTGCACACGTCTGTGTGGCACCCAGTTAAATACACGTGGCAGGGCTTGCTGGGCTGCACAAATGTTATTGGTGTAAAAACACTGCAGTCACGCAGGATGTCCTACAGCCTGCTGTTGCTCATGGCTGCCCTCAGCTAGTCTTCCCTTTGTGGGAATGGGGGCATATGTGAGGAAAGACTCAACCACCTGTGGATATTTACAAGTCCATTGAGGAGAAGAAAAATTAAATGCCTTTGTTTTGCTTTATTTCTTGTGACATATGAACCACGTTACATCTGGATGTGTCAAAATGTATTATGTTGTGTGATGCTCTGTGACCTGGTGGCACTGAAAGTGTGTGTCAGGCTGCAGAAGTAACTTACTCAAGACAAACCTAAAATTAACAGAAGAGAAAAATTAAATAACAGTTTCCGAGCTGGGGGACTTTGCTTTCATGTCTATGAAAATGTGTCAGCTGGGATGTCTCTGCTCACAGAAATGCATCCTTAGCAAAAGCACCAACTATTTTGCCCCATTTGTATCTAATCTCTACGAAGAGAGGAACTGAAGTTTATTAAGCAAGAGAGGGAAAAGAAAAGTGATCAAGCAGAAGTAATCCTTTGTTAATTCAAAAGGTTTGGGATATTCGAGGCTTTCTACTGCAAAGTGTTCATGTGGCTGCATTGCAATGTATGAATGCGTGTTTCTGCAGAGGCAGTTGTTCTTTCATACTTCGCTTCTGCTACAGTGATGTTAAATTGATACAATCAAATATACAGTGTTAAAATGCTAACTTTTAATTTAATTTCCTTTATATTATTTGGATTCTAAAACTTAAATTTTAAACATAGCCTGATGCTTGGTTTTCCATTCAGCATTTTGAAGAGAAAAAGAAGTGTGAATCTTAAAAATTTCTAAAGGATCCCAGTTAACCACTGAAGCTCTTATCTTGCTGAAATAACTTGATATGGGAGCATCCAGAACTGGTGCAAAAGGCTGAATTAAATGACAGAAGTAAACCATAATATATTGTGGCTGGGTTATATTTGTGACTGTAAATAGTAAAAGCACACCCTTCCTTTAAAAGAAAACCTAATATATCTTGTATATCATGTATATACTAGAAATGGGAAGGAACTCTTAAAATACACAATGTGGATTTTTCTTTTTTCTCCACTCACAACTTTATTTTGCTAAGCTTCAAGCTGCTTTGCTTGCAAAGACTCTGCTGTGTGGTTACACTGGAAACTTAACAGGCTTCTGCATACAATTAGCTCAGCCTCAGCCCCATGGGCTTCCCACTCTGGGAAGGGAAACAAGCCACCCTGGTGCCACAGAAAGGATTTCATAGTCCTGTAGTAAAACTACAGAGTAGTGATGGTGTTGCAATCAGCCATGATAGTCTAACTCAGGAGAAGCAGGGTTTGTTTGCAGACAGAACCAGTATCTTTTGTTAGACCAACCAAAAATTGCAAGTGAAAACAGACTTGTGTTCAAGCACACAAGCATGAGGTTAAACTGAACCAAAAGAAGGATTCAGGTGCCTCAGATTTTGTCCATTTTCATACAGTTTTTACAATTCTTTCAGGTGTTCTAGTAAGATGTTAAATTTTCCAATAAAAATCAAGGTAAAGTGCATAGTCCAGTGATTTGAAAAACATTTAACAATTGCTTTATTAACCTTCCTTTTCAACCAGGTTCCCTTCAGTTCTGTCAGCAGGCACATTGCAGAAAGGCTCTGCTTTTTCAAGGTGCTGGTGAAGCAGCCCTTTTTAACTCGGTAACAAAAGTGACTCTTGCTGTTCTTGGGGTGGAAATGGAAGAGAAGGTGTTCCTTTCAGTCCAAAACAAATGTTCCCTTTCACTTGAGGCTAAACATCAAGAGTTTTACCCTGAAAAGTGATTTTTTTCTGTCTCCATGAAAGTGAAAATCGCATGTATAGTGTGTAACTGAATGTGTTGTATTGGACCGTTTGTCTCTAAATTAGTTCAGATCACAGTATATGGGTTCTTACTGAGTTCTAACCACTATTGATTTAGTTTTCATAATGTGAAGATTGAGAAACAAAGCCACACAAACTAATAAATTTCTTTTAGCCTATTTCCATTATAGTATTTAAAGAAAATACAGAAGAATATGTGGTTCTGCTTCTTTTTTTCTGCCCTTAGCGCCAAGAAGTTGCAATACAGTAATGACAGTTTTATGTGTGCTTGTGATAAACAGCTAGCGATAAGTTGTGGTCAAGGAAGTGGTTTTCTGTTCCATATAACAGCAGGTACAAGTCATGCTGCTTGAATCAGGCACAGAATTTCTATAATACTGAGAATGAGAAGTCAAAGTAAGTTCAGAAGCAAGTAACAAGAGTTACACCTTTACACTGCAAGGCATTTACTTGGCCCTAGCTGAGTGAAGCGAGGACACAAACATTATTTCCTTGAAGCAATTGCCACCAAAAGCAGTTTCATTCCCAGAATTCAACCATCCTTAGTTTGCTTGTGCCTTCCCTCTCCTCAGCACTACCAAGTTTCCATGCTGTGCAAATGCAGAACTTCACAGTACCCAAAAAAATTCACACATATATTTCCCACCTTTTAGCCCTAGCTCATCAATATACAGATATTATCTTTCAACAGGATTCAGCCCTGATATGTTACTACTTCAAGACTGTCCCAGTTTGGCTATGTTGTGCTTATTTGCACCTCTAACAGGCCACAGTAAAACCGTAATTTGCACCTTTTGAGGGAGGAAATTCGGAGGGAGAAAGAGAAAGGTGTTACTGTTCAAAAGCTGTCAAAACAGAAACTTAATCAGGGAAATCCATATAAAAGGGAATGTGGGATGGTATGTGATGACAGCCTCTTGTTACAGTGCCTGTGCACAGCATGGGGCTTCTGGATCACACTTCTTCTGATGCAGCTGAGACACACACTCTGCTTTCCAGGTGTCTGAGCTAGGTAAAGCGATCTCTTCATCATCTTGCTTCCTCTGTAATGGGATCAAATCCATCATTCCTTTTGTTATCTCCTTTTGTGTTTGCTTTGCCCCACAGTAATTTGCTAACTGCAAAGCAGGCAAGTGCTTTAAAAACATACAAGCCTGCTGCATGTTAAGTCATACTTATCAGATGTGCTGGTGGTGAATCATGCTGACAGATTGGCTCTGTTTACCTCAAACAAACTGTCAGAAATGTTCAGTACCCAACCAAAGCATGGAAAAGGCTTTCAAATACACCCGCATATCAGATCATAGCCCAGTCCATTGTATTCTGCATATTTCATAAAGGTATCACATGTACATTTGCATGTAACAATCCGAACATGGCATTTACAAAGATATTGGGTATCTCTACAAGAGAAAACAATTAAGACTGGTGTAGCTAATGAGGCAGGAGTGGATTTTCTCTCACTCATTCTGCCCAGTGAGGCTGGCTGTGGGCTGCGAGAGCTGCTCAGCTTCAAACGCTGCTGTAGTTCCTCCAGTGCTCTGTCCCTCCACTTCATACAAGGCTCCCCATGGTTGTGTGGCGCTGTCTGCTGCGCTGGTACTCCAGATGGACTGTGGGACTATGTGGCAATTTAGGAGTACGGGAGTACAGACAGCACAGTCTGCTCGAGTGACCAGAGCACTCGTTCGCCACAAGCAACAAGCAGCATTACAGTGTGTTTGCTTTACATTGCCTGGGAATTTCCCACTCAAAAGCGGGCTGTAGATAACAATCCTTCTTTTCTTCCTTTGCTTCAGCTTCGAAATTTGGGTTCTAAGGTTAGTTTTCTTAGGAATTTTAGAAACATTTTTAAACTGAGTTTCTTGAAAATACATATTCCCTCAACATGATCATATTTCCAAAGTCGCAAACACACACGCATGCAGCTATGATTTCTGATGGCAACCCTTGCCTACCTGCCACAGGGACCCCTCTGTGTGTGGCTGTAGGTAGGAAACCAAGATGACATTCTTAAAAAGACCCTTAGATTAGTATAATTCAATTTCCAATGCTCTTAAAAGAAACACCTTCTTTGTTTTAAAGAGCTTTTAAAATAATCTATTTCCCTGCACAAATTTCAGAATTAACAATAAAATGATACAAACCTTGGTTGAAATCTATAATTGCAAAGTTCAAAACTGTAAAATCTGAGGAACTAAATAGTTTATATTAAACAGCTTACCTACAGCCTTGCTCCATATTTAAATGGAAACCAAGTGGAACTAGCTGAGGCCAGAGCAGAGGGAGCAGCAGAGGGTTGTTTTGTTTTTCATGTCTCCTTGCTTTGCTCCCTCTCCCCCCCCCACACCTGTAAAAGTGTCAGAAAGCCTTCTCCTGTGTCTATGAGACATCATTTCTAATTTTCCTGGTCAAGGTCCAACCCAAGATGCTCCAGATCTGCACTTACCCAAAAGGGCTGCCAAGCATTTAAAATGTGGGCAAGGTTTCTCATTAGAAAGAACTACAAATCAGGAGTTCAGAACCAGGATCATCCTGGTGAGAGAGGAAGCACTGGTTACAGCTTATTTATGTGTACAGGTATTCAATTAGGATTAACCTGGACATGCCACCAGCATTGTTGTGATAGAGTGACTTAGGAGAGAAAGGCTTTCCAGGGCTGTACTCTGCTATAAGAACTGGCTTAGAGCTGCAGGGCCTGTCCTGTCACTGGGTCTGCATGCTCCCCAGGAAACAACAGCTTATTTGCATCCGTTACCACTGAACGTGGCAAATAAGATACTCTGAAGGGTGCTGAGGCTAGACTCAGGGCACATGGATGTGATACTAATGCCTGTTTTCTGTTCGTGACCCAGGACAGGATTACAAACTGGCATCTGGCCACACTAGACCATAATTAAGTAAAAATTGATTCCCTCGATCTATATAACTGCTAGTGAAAAACTGATTTGTTTATATAGGAAAAATAGAGGGAGACAGTAAATTCCTGACTTTGTAAGGAACCTGGTAGCACTTCTTTCCTGTTAGGTGAACAGAGCTCCTGACTTCTTACACAATGTGTGGTTTTACAACCATTGTCGTGTTTATGAAAGGGACTGAGAAGACTGCTGCGCTATTACTTTTTACACTTGACTTTCATTGTTAGTTTTGCTTCGATATTACTTCTTTGATCTCCAGCCATCACCACCTTAAGCCAATACTTGCGAACAGTGCGAAAGGAAATGTCGAGTTGTTCTAGCTAAAACACCTGCATTACCCTGGCTGCTGGCAACTTCATTTTCCTCCTTTTATAATTATCTTTTACTTAGGGGTACACTAGCCTTTGTAGAGAACAAGAAGAGGAGAGTCTAGAGAGACTCTTGTGGGTCTTTCAGATCCTTTTACGACTGTTGTTTTAAAAGGATCTTTGACGTGCAGAAATCTATTAGAAAGACAGAAATACAGGCAGACACAAAAGCTATCGGAAAGATTTCCTTACATAGACATTTCTTTCTCTTTGTTTTCAAGTCATTTAGCAACAGCTTTTTATTCTTGTAAATATGGCAGATAGAAATGTTTCTATTTTTATACAGCTTTTCACCTTCATAAATCTGGAAATGATGTGCCACTTGTCAACTCCAAATGAAAATGCAACCTTCTGTTCCCTCTTGAATAGTATTATCTGTATCTGTAGTACAGGCTACAGGAATGGGGGAAGCAAGCTAATTAAGATATTCCTCTTGCTCTGTGATACTAAAGCAAACTGCAAATACATTAAAAATATTCCCTTCACAGTACTTTGCATGTTATATAAAGTCTTGGGAATGAATCGTCCTCAGATGGATGATATTTTTAAATTACAAGCTAAAATGAAAAAAGTTTCCGATGGCATTCACATAGTTCTGTGGAGCAAGCTCTGTTCAGGCTTCAGCTTTGGGCTCAGCATTTAAGTGACTGAATCTGTTAATCACCAAAGGGCCCTGGGCTCTTTCCTGTCTCCTTGGGTTTGTTGACAGCAACTTCTCAAGTCTGCAGTGCTCTGATGCCCCACCTACACAAGCAGATGTATACAAAACATTTAAAGTAGTAAAATCATTTGAACTGTTTTGGAAATAAACACTGCTTTTTCTTACAGGATGAGAGTAAAATTGTTGAGGAATATTTTTAATGTCATTACAAGTATATTTATTTAATTATTCCTTCCTGGCTTTCCTTTTTCTTACTTTCAGTAAGAAGTAGTTTCATCAGTTCCCCAATGAAACTCAGTTTCAGGAAAACAGTTTCCCTGATGAAACTACTAAAAACTCAACCTTTGGGACACCAGAATGGTCCATGTTTTACATCACCAGAGAAGACACAAGCAAAAGAAAAAGCTTCACAACCAAAGGGTCTGGTGTGAGATAGATATGCTAACATCTGCCCCCCTAGCTCACTCCCTTTATAATATCTGTCAGTTTCAGTGGAATCTTTCAAATCTTGATGATGCTGTGGGATGTCACAAGCTGCTTATAAAAACGAAAGATACTGTGAGTCATCAGTCTCTTTTTCCAGTAATAGGTCTGGGTAAGCTCAGGGTCTGTATGACCCCTGGTTTATCAGCTTTTCTGTCATATAAGCCAGAAGAGATTAAAAGATTCTGATTTCTTTAGATAAGTTACCTAGTTCACTGGAATTGCTTGTGTCTCAGACACAAACTGTCCTGCAACTAGCTGAAGATGCCACATGGCAAATTTCTGTTCATTTACTCATCCTATAACTGTCATTTTTTGTGTGTTCTGTAAACCCCTAATTCTCCCTCCATCCCTCATTTCCCCACCACCACCTTTTCCCCACCACCTGCTTTTCTGTGTTTCTATGACAACATTTACACTTGCCTTTTGAAGGCAAAGTACGTGGCTTCCTTCCACATTTTTGTCAGCGTGCTCTTGTGTTAGAGGGACAAAGGGGAATGAAGGCAATTGCAGATAAAGCTTTGAGCAGCAGGCTGCAACTTTATTTCTCAACATAAAGGACATTTAAGTGGATCTAGCATGGATTTACCTATGATATAATTCCTCAGTGTACCCCCAAGACAGATTCATTCAGTTTAGTCTTCTGAATCTTCTTCCTCATTGTAAGACAAAATCAAAGGATAAACATTGAAAACTTCAGACCTGCCTCTCCTGCCTTCTCTCATGTGCGCAGAAAGACCACCAGCAAAATTCACAGTGGCCTTTAGTTCTAGGACTTGTCAACTTATTCCAGAGAGACAGAAGCTAAAAGGAACCAGAGGTTAAAAAAGGATGCAAGTTACTTTTTAAATTAATCAGGAGGCAGAAACAAAGAGAAAAAGCCCTTTCCTTCGCCCTCCAGCTGCTCAGAGGAGGGTCTTTACAAATGAACCATATTGCACTGCAAACTATAGAAACTAATTCTTGCATCTGATAAGAGGGACAGTTGGTTTTATGGGCAGAGAGGGGTGCTGTGCTCCAGCTCCCAGCACAATCCTTTGTACCACTCCCTTGCCAATGACTTGCCATGTTATGAACAGGCCAACTGAACTCTGTCTCTTCTCTACCTGTAGCAGAGGTAAAGAAAAATTCTCCTCCAAAGTCAAAAACCTCTGCAAGAGATTTTGAAACAATCATGTCTTTATTAGAAATGCCAGGAGCTAAAAAATGCCTCCCTTCACCAAGCGCCTGGCTTGCCTATTAAAGCCACAGGACCTAAGTCAGATAAGCCTCGTGGGCTGCAGCACCCTCTGTTTGGAACATAAAAACAGATGGAGACATCACATTCCCTCAAAGCAACAGAGATAGGCTGGCTTAGCTGATGCTTATTTCAGATCTCTTCAAAATCCTACAGAAGATATACAGCAGATATATCTCTATATTTCTGGCCCTGTTAGCAGTCTGAACTACTTCTCCTTACTCAGGCTGTGGGAGCATTGTCATTTTAACAGAGCCTCTGCAACACGCTAGCTGAAGGAAAAGCTTGTGCTTGCTGACTGTGGGAAAATACTGAACTCTCAACACTGCTGACAAGATGCTAAACCATGAGAACAGGTTATGGAACAAACATATTTGCAAACAAAATGTGCCGCATTTAAATAGATTGTTAATACATTCTTCAGTTTATAATGGTGTCAGCTGAGTGGGCTTAGAAAACTCACTGCAGTCAGAACTAAGTCCTATAAGAAGCGTGAAACTCCAGTATTAATCTAGCTTGTACGAGCATGCCATGAACTCAGAGAGAACCACAAGGGCCTCTCTTGCTCCAGCATGGATCCCTGTATTGTCCAGTATTTCCCTGTCATGCCCACTTTCAGAGATATCCCTCAGTAAAATGCAATCCACACAGGCTTTAGAAGGCAGATAAATATGCTGAAAATAATCAACGTAAACCCAGCGTGTTTGCGCGTGCTCAGAGGCCAAATCAGGTTTGCACAACACTGGCGACAGTTCCATTTTTGACAGAGAGGCTGAGTACTGGCAGTGTCTCTTCAGCACTCATCTCCAACTGTGGAGAAGCAACTTAACAAAGCAAGAAACAGAAGGTGGCTACAGCTGTCTTGGAGGGGACGTGATGATCTCCATTGCTGAACCTTGGAGTCTGAATCACAGCTCCACTTCTCTGATCCATTTTGATTGCCCTGTGCTATTCTATCAGTAACAGCTACTAGGATCTGCATTTGGTATCCAAATTGTAACCATTATCAGCTTTTTAATGTTTGAGGGGGTTTTTTAATCTAAAGATGTATGTTAGAACTGAATCAATAACTAACTCTCCACCATGAAGGACAATGATTTGAAGAACTTGGCTTCGCTACAAATTTACAGGGCTTAAATCAATTCCCTGTTCATGCTACTGAAAACCCAGTTTTCAGACCTTTAGTCTTTCAGAAGACCGTTCCCTCACACAGTCACTTTTGCCCTCACTGGAGAGCAGAGGGCAGCTCTGGTTGGGATGTGTTAGGGCACAGTCCCATGTGCGCTGGCAGCAGGAGCACCCTGGTGCCCATACAGCAGTGGAGATAAGGCGCAGTGTAATCCCACTGCACCTCAGTCCTGCTCCCTCTTTCCCAGCACGCTTTTATGTCTCCACACAGATTGATTGTGGCACATTTATATCCAGCAGCGTTCCTCTACAGCAGGGGATTCTTTGTTGTGAATTTATGGCTGGATTATGTCCCTCTTTAAGCTCCCTCATAGGACCAAGCAGCTGTAACACATGGTCATTGCAGAACTCCCGCACTGGAAGGAGGCATGAGTGATGGGCAGTAGTCTCACCCAGCCTCCGTTATGTTTTATCACAACAAACCCCTCTAATGTGGTAAGAAAATTTAGGCAACACCCTTTTCCCTGAGGTAAGCAGTTTTAAAGCCCATATTTCAGCCAGGCAATGTAAGAAAAATAGGAAATGAAATATGCATATCTTCTGAAAACATATTTTCAAAATTTGAGCTGTATGCACAGTTTTGGTTTGTGTTGCATCATTCCTGTTTAAAACTCTGTTTTAAAAAAGTCAAAAAAATAAGTATACAACAGACAAGTCTCTTTTTCTTTTTTTTTTTTCTGACTCTTCAGTGATATTACTGCATGTATGCAAATAAGGGTATATTTATTTGTCTGTGGTGCTCATTCTCAGCTCATGTTTCTGTCCCAAGAGAGCAGTGCCAGAGTTTTAAGTTTCCTAAGTCAAATAATAATTAAAAAATACTTAAAGCTAGGGACAGTGAGGATTACTAGCTCATGTGAAGTTCCCAGATCAGAAGTGCTAGCCGCTGTACTGCCCTGTGGCCACGTAACACCACAGGCATATTCCTAAAAGACTAAATGATCTGTACCTGTAGCTCCTATCAAGCACATATAATAAGATACTGCTTTTGTTCTGATCGGTGCAAAACAGTGCAGAGACACGTGTGGATGCAGAGGTTACAGTCAGAGAACACCAAACCCATTTAGGGTGTGTTGGTTGCTGTTCTCTTTTTATTAATAATTTGGTTTCTTTGTTTTGGTTTTAAGACACAAAGATACTTCACTCATCAGCCACAGAAAACAGTTCATAGCCTGACATCTTCTGTGACAAGGGCTCTCTTGATTTTCAGTCTTAATTTTCTTTCCTTTGATTTCTGCTTCTTAATTGGAGTAGCGTATGACATGCTAACTAATTTCTCTCCATCATTAGGCTGCAGTCCTGCACATATTTATGCACATGATTAACTTTGTTATGGCAAGGAATCTGAAATGAAAGTGGCAAAGCAATAAGTGTGTGTACATGCGTAATGTGCTGGGGATCTGAACCTCCTGAAATATCTGTTGACTCAGATGGCTATAATCTCCTTAAATGCTGCCTTGTAAACCTACATATTTTGCCTAGGTTAGTTTCCTTTCTGAAAGCAAACCATTCAGATCATTAATCATGTAGCAACTTTTCCCTCTTAAATATCTAGTCTCTTCAATTAATGATGTTTCCCATATGAACCCAGTATTCCAGGTCTGATTTCATCACATCTGTCTATTACCATATACAACTCATTCACACGGTTTGTCACAGCCATTGATATACACCCATGTTCAGACAGATACAGCTCCCAACTGGAAATGCTCCTGGGGGTGAGCAGCATATGTTGCATTTTATGACACTGGAATGGATGTGCATTGCTCAAAAATTTTCCATACTTTTTTTTATAATGCATGAAATACATTAAATAAGACAGAAAGAGTAAGAAGATTTGGTAGAGCAGAGTATTATCTATTAAGAGGAATCAAGCACATCTAAAGGAGCCGTGTTATTTACAATGCTCTAAACTGGAATTAATAATTTAATGTAATTCAAAGCCTTTATCTGAAGTAAGAGAACTAGAAGTTCCAGAATATTGTGGTGGTTTCCTTGTGCAAAAAAGCATAAGGAATAAATAAATAAATAGGCAGTGCAAGAATATTAAATAACAGCAGGGTAATAACTTTGAGCATAAGAATAAATAATTAATTAATTAAATACTTATTTAACCCTCATTCTCACACACATTAGTCTTTCTCAAACACAGATGATCTGACATTAACATCCAACAAGATCCAGGCTCCCTACAAAGTGCAGTGCAAAACTGACAGCCATCCCTAGCATTCAGCTAGTATTTTCATGGGACAAGAGCAATAAAGAAAGTTGCACGAGTGCTCATCACTTCTGTAGCCCCTGCAGGCAGTCGCTGGCGGAAAGTCTTAGAGCAAATACACAGTGCTGTCTTTTTTAACCATGATTCTTCCACACATTATGATACATTTAAGTGCTGTGCTTGCTCTTTAAGACGGCCTCATCTTGATAATCAATGTAGCCAGTCCAGTGAAGTGCCACTTTCCTGCTGTGAGGAAGCACAATTCTTCTTACTGCCACAGCCCCCTGCTGACATGTTTTACAACATTTGAGCAGGAAACTGTTAAACCTTACTTCTCTTTTTTCCCTCTGTGCAGACAGACATCTTTCCTGCTGGTTTCTCACTTGAAGTAAGAGCCGTTAAGATGTGCCCTGGCTTTTACCCTGAGCATTGCCCTAGTTTTAACCTTGTGCGACAGTTATCTTCATTTTACTCAGATTTTTAAAACTGACTCATTCAGTAAGTCAAACTGTGAAAGTGTCTGGTAAAAGAATAGGTTTACAATAAGCACGGTAAAAAGGTCACCTACACCAGCTTTTCTTCAGAGGCAGGCAAGAGGCAGCTTCAGCGCGTTCGCTTACAAACCACACTGAGTCAGTTCAGGGCGTTCTTGTTGCTGTAAAGAATGCAAAAAGCAAAGAGGCTGGACTTGGAAATCTGCGTCAGGCACGCGTTTTCATGCCATGAGTCCTGCTTCTCACCAGCAGCACTGTTAAAGAAGGAAGGGAAAAATGAAGTCAAGGGGCTGATAGCTCTGTGAAGCTGAATAAGCACCATTAATAGATGTTAAAGTTTACAACTGGGAAGCTGATACAGGTGCAAGTTTTATGAGTTTTAAGTTTTATTTTGACATAATGAGTAAAGTTAAAGCCGGAGGCTTTTATGCCATTATGAGAGGCTCTGTCAGTGAGCACTGTAACCTAATTAGTTTTGATGCAGCAAATCAGCAAAGCCACTACTGGTTATGACCTCTGCCAAGAGCACGAGAGAACCAGACAAATGAAGCTTAAGATGTTATTAGTTGTTCTGTTGCAAAGTTCCAGATAAAATATGACAGGATGTTGTTGCTTGACTTCGGCATTGGTTCTCCAGATGGCACTCAGCACTGGCTTGTAGCGAGGCTCGCAGGGAGGCTGCCACATTGTCTCTGTCAAAACGAAAGTTTTCCAATTACAAAGAGATAATGCGAAGAGATGCAAGCTTAATCTCCTGAACGAAAGGTTGCAAGCTGTGTAATAGCAGTTGAGGGGAAAGATTTTGCATAGTTCACTTGCTTTAAATACTGCTGTTCAGGAAAGCTTTATTATCCTGCTCAGTAAAACAAAGAAATCAGATGAACTTGACTCTGTGCGTTAGGGCAGCTGTGGCTGGACACAGCCCTGCCACCACCGCTCTTGAGGAATTAGTGGGTCTGATCCTCCTGCTGGGCTGTTGGTGTAAATTAGGAACAGATATCCCTGAGATAAAATGGTGTAAGGAGTATCAAAAAGGAAAATTAAGGGCCTTTGAATTAGTTGAGAACTGTTCACTTTTATTTAGTAGCAGATCAGGTAACTTCTGCTAGTTTGACTGAGGGAAATAATGTATTTTCTTTCAAAATTTTTATGAAATCTTTAGTGGAAAAAAGAAACAATGTCATGCAAGTGGTGAGTTTACAGGATTTGACATTGATGTTATGAAATATTATCCTCATATTTATGGAGCTGTACCAGGCATGTTGAAGTTGCTCAGTAGCCACAGTGACAGAATGACAGGGTAATGGGCTGATAACCAGCAGGAACAGCATCTCACTTAAACATCATTCTGAGATGCTGGGAAGCATTGGGAATTGTATAAAGGATAGAAAATACAGTAAAGAAACTGTCCTCCACTTGACCTGCCTACATAAAGAACTGTTAAATGAATGTACCACATCCACTTTTAAAAGACATCAGTAGTACAGCTTTTACACATCACTCAGTGTCACCGAGTGAGTCACGACTGTGCTGTTCAGTGTGAGCATTGTCTTCCATCTGACACTCTTCTGACATTTGAAAGCAACATGTTTCAGGCAGATTATTTGTAATACTTCAACACAAGAAATCCCCTTTAAGCAGAAGCTTCACCCTATGAGGGTGGGCAAAGGCTGGCAGGGGTTGCCCCGGGGGGCTGTGGAGTTGTCATCCCTGGAGATGGCGACAGCAGAGCCCGGCCGGGCTGGGCGGTGGATGAGCAGCCAGCCGGCTCCCGCTGACCCAGCGCCGGCCGGAGGTGGGAGTGAACCAGCTCTGGAGGCTCCTCAGCCCCAACCGTTCGGGGTTTCTGTGAGTCCTTTCAAATTATCGTAGAGTAAAAACTGTCCTCCGTTGCCAAACCGATTTAAAAAGAAAGCCAAAATCCATTTACGAAGAAAGTCCCGTTCTCGATCTGATGACAGGCGTGTGCTTCCGACAGGCAGGAAATCATGTAAATACAGGCAAGCAGTGTGGGACCCTCACAGAGCGGGACTGTGTTCGATTCCCGCATTTCTCACT
>NW_010292391.1:0-3158 GCF_000700745.2 Antrostomus carolinensis | reverse complement strand
TTCCAACCCAAACCAGTCTTGGATTCTGTGAGTGCCCCCAGGGGCTGAAATCAGCCCGCGATGCCACAAGGGCCGGCACTATGCTAATCAGCGCCGATCAAAATATGATAAGGATGGGAAACCGCTATCTCCGAGGGGAGGGACAGCTACTCCCAATCCCAACCAACAGCAGGGAAACGGGTGCAAGAGCTCGCTGAGGGGCCCCGCACCGACTCCAAGGTCCCCTCGACAGTTTCAGCCCAGCCAGCAACAGGCATTTCCACTCCAGGCAGCGGACAACTCTGCGCCAGGACCAGGGGAAGCGCCGGGGTGGACCTGGCCACTTCTGCCCCCATCAGTGTAACTGACACTAAAGGACATCTGCTCCCTACAGGTGTTTTTTGGCCTTGGGGAAGCAGGTTTAGTGCTTTCTTGTTGGGCTGATCACCTGTTACCTTACAAGGTTTATTTGTGTTATCAGGAATCAGAGATTCAAACTATCAAGGAGAAATCAAAATTATGGCATAGACTCCAGCTCCACCTTGTTTTGTTCCCATTGTAGGGGAAAAGGATCTGGGAGTCCTGGTGGGCAGCAGGATGACCATGAGCCAGCACTGTGCCCTTGTGCCCAGGAAGGCCAATGGCATCCTGGGGTGCATTAGAAGGGGTGTGGTTAGTAGGTCAAGAGAGGTTCTCCTCCCCCTCTACTCTGCCCTGGTGAGGCCGCATCTGGAATATTGTGTCCAGTTCTGGGCCCCACAGTTCAGGAAGGACAGGGAACTGCTGGAGAGAGTCCAGCACAGAGCCACCAAGATGATGGAGTGGAGCATCTCCCTGCTGAGGAAAGGCTGAGGGAGCTGGGGCTCTTTAGCTTGGAGAAGAGGAGACTGAGGGGTGACCTCATTAATGTTTATAAATATGTTAAGGGTGAATGTCAGGAGGATGGAGCCAGGCTCTTCTCAGTGATGCCCAATGGTAGGACAAGGGGCAATGGGTGTGAGCTGGAACACAGGAGGTTCTGCTTCAACTTGAGAAGAAACTTCTTTCCAGTGAGGGTGCCAGAGCCCTGGGACAGGCTGCCCAGGGAGGGGGTGGAGTCTCCTTCTCTGGAGACATTCAAAACCCGCCTGGACGCCTTCCTGTGTGATCTCATGTAGGTTCCTGCTCCAGCAGGGGGATTGGACTGGATGATCTTTTGAGGTCCCTTCCAATCCCCAATGTTCTGTGATTCTGTGATTCCCAAAGGCAGCCACATAGCACAACTCATTTGTTTTGAGGCTGCTGTTCACAGGCTTTACCCCTCGACAGAGGTGCTGGGGGTTTTGGATCCACAGGCAGTGCACTTATTTCATGGGCTCAGCCTTTGTCTGGGTCCTGACCAACACTGCCATGTATCCTAATTAATGAACTTAATGACTGCATTTCCCGGATGGGTCTATTGGACACAGGGGCTGATGTTACAATAATTTTGGCCGGTGCAATCTATCTATGACCGCAGCAGGGGTTGGGGGAGTGACCACCCCGATGCAAAGTAAAATGTGTATCCGCTTTACAGGCCCAGACGGAGCAGTGGCCACAATGAAGCCTTTGATTTAACCTGTGCCAATTACCCTCTGGGGACGAGATTTATTGAACCAGTGGGGAATTGTGCTTCAAAATTTGCCCCAGCGGCCACTGAAAGGCAGCAGCATTTCGAGCGCTCCCTGAGCATTGTCAGGGACTCGGTTTATGTTGCAGGGGTTGTCCAGCGCATCCAGCACTCACTTTAGAAACACGCACCGAATGAACATTTATATCAGTTGTTATGGACTTCATTGTCTCTTCTGAACCAGAGAACTCAGATTTATTATATGATGCACATCAGATCTCATATCACGGCCATATCACAGAGGAGAATCAATGAGGAGACCTTTTGGCATCACCTGTGGTTTTGCTTGGTGCTTTCAAGCGAGCTCAATTGTCTCATTCATTCTTTTTATCACCAAAACAATAAGGTATTAATGTGCCAATTTCAGTTGACAAAGGAGCAGGGACGCTCGATCATTGCTACGTGCCCCGATTGCCAGGGAACAATCATCCCTCCTTTCTATGGCACAAACCCCAGGGGTCTTTCCCCTGTGGAGCTTTGGCAGATGGATGTAACTCATATTATGGATTTGGGTCGTTTTCCCTATGTCCATGTAACGATAGATCCTTGTTCTAACTATATATTTGCCACTCCACATACGGGAGAACGTGCACGAGACGTTTGCCTGCACTGGACTGAAGCATTTGCTGTGATGGGAGTTCCACGTTGAATCAAACCCGATAATGGCCCTGGATGTGTCACACATCAGACTCAGACATTTCTGCAACAGTGGGGCATCGAACACGTTACCGGCATCACCACAATCCCACCCGACAGGCAGTCATTGAACGGGCATGTGGCACACTGAAATCAGTGTTACAGAAACAAAGTGGGGGAGCACAGGGATGGACACCGAGAGAGGAATTAGCCAAAGCTTTGTATGTTTTAAACTTCTTACACTGTTGGTCAGATGACCTGTCACCAGTGGTGAAACGTTTTTCAGAGCCTGGTTCTGCTAAAGAACATGCTCCAGAAATGATAAAAAAATCTGGCAACCGCTAAGTGGCAGGGTCCAGTTTCATTAATAACCTGGGGAAAAGGTTCTGCTTGTGTCTCCACAGGAACAGGAGTCCGATGGGTCCCCGCACGATGGGTCCGGCCGGCTGTCTTGGGGCTTGGATCCTGCCTGTGAACTTCGGATCGTCTGCAGCATGGCTGTCGGTCTCGCCACAACCCAATCTCTGGGTAACGCCGGCCAACTTTACAGGCCAACAAGCCACGTGTTTATCTCTTGCTACTCCTCCTAACTCTTCTGTGACTTGTTTGGTAGGAGAACCTGTTGACAATTGGCACGTCCCCCGGAGAGATTGCAGTGTGTGAACAAAACACCCGCTGACAGTGTAGGTAAGTGGAATAATTGGGTTCCATGGTTTCCAAGAATGAATGTTGACCCACAGGAATTGGATTGATTGGGGTCTGTAAAGATGAATTATTGAGGTTGGGGGTGCACAGACAGAACCCCAACTGCCAGCTTTGAGGACCCGCCCTTTCTGGACAAAGAAAGAGGGACAGAGCTGTCACACACATGTTGGGGGAACCACATATCAGCCCC
>NW_010292390.1:0-17459 GCF_000700745.2 Antrostomus carolinensis | reverse complement strand
GGTCCCACTGTGGGTCAAACCACCACACCAGTCTAGACCAAGACATCTTCCCACTACCTTCGTATCTAAGAGTCACAAACACAGCAACAGTGTCCGGGCTTGGTTATTCACAGGGGGATGCTAACTCTTTCAGTCCTAGCATCAAAGCACACCTGGCTGATTCTCAACCTCCACATCCCTGGACAAGCTTTAGGAGCTTTCCCAGCACACCAGTTAGGGGCAAGGCTAGGACCCAGCAGAGACCCAAAGGAATGTTCTCCACCTCCTTCCATGAAGGGATCACCACCACAAGGACTTTGTGACAGCTTTCCCATCTCTTTCTCATCCCTGAAATGAGTTCCAGCTGCTGTATTCAGGCCTGAAACAAGAAGTACCAGGTAAGGATGAGATAGTCTCCCTGTCCCACACTTCTGCCTTTCCAGCCAGCAAGCCATACCCTGCCTGCCCTCTTGGGTTCAGCACTGAGCTACTTCTTGCTTGACAATGGTCAGAGCTGCTGCCAGGCTCCCAGCTTCCCCAGGGTGAGTTCCCCCAGCCCACAGCTCCTAACACACGAGAACCACCAAAAGCAGCTCTAGGATCAGCTCCACCATGCCACTCAGCCAGGAATGCACCCAGCATGGTCAGACCCAGCACAAGGTGCCACGATGTCTAGCTCTGGCCAGAGCCCACTGTGGCCTGACCCGGACAGAGCACAGGAGGATGGCGTATGTAAAGGTAACATTTACTGAGAGATACAGAACTGAGTATTATGAAGAACATACATGGATGGAGAGGGTAGCAACACCACTGCAGAGGGTGGCTTGGACCCCCTTACCAGCACCCCAGGGAAGGACCCAGATGCTACCAGACAAGTAACACAATGGAGATAACTGTGGCATATGCATTTGTAACAAACAGACCATCATAACATACATTTCTATGGGATCACATCTAGTGATTATATAAATCCATATAGAGATTGCTGTATAAAAACTTTGTAAAAAATACTTTAAAAAAGTGTAAAAATGTGCATTCAAGAGCACGGCCGACACGGACAGCTGGGCTGTAAACATTATACTGAGAGTGTGCTTGTGTGGGGCGCCTGCGCCACCCAGCCCCGCCAGGCCTGCCCACCAGACGGGGCTGTGTCAAGTGTTTTCGGTTCTTGGGTTCAGGTTTTCCTCCGGAGCGTGTGCCAGGAGCGGTGGCGCGTTGGGGCGGGCCCCGGGCGGCCCCGGCGGGCCTGCCGCTCTTCAGCCTGTGGACCCTGCTCCCCACGGGGTGTGTGGTCCTCACGGGATGTGCTGCAGCATCATGGGTCCCCAGGGCCACAAGCAGGCTGAAGGGCCGTGATGAGGTATCACAGGGAGGGAGGTTGCCCTCACTGGTGCCACTAGCCCTGCTCCCGGGTTCAGCATCAGAGTACATGGTTGACAGGTTCCTGATCTTCTCTGTCCCTGTATTTGTATGGTCCATGGTTCCCAAGGAAGCCCACTGGGTCCTGGCTGCACCAGGCCTGGCTGCACAGTTCTTCATACAGTACATACATTAGAGACCCTGGAAGACCCTGCACCACTGTCTCCTCCTCCTGGCCCAGTGCCACCTTCACTTCTTCTCTAGCTGCTCCAGCAATGGGTTGGCTTCGTTCTCTGGTGTCTTGATGCTGTCTGTCCGCACAATGCAGGTGGGACGGTGCTGGTTCAGCATCAGGATCAGCTGCTGCCTCTCCTGTTTCAGCTCTTCTATCTGGGCCTTCAGCTCAGCATTCATGAGCTCCAAACGCTCAGACTCCTAGCAGGACAGCAACACAACTGCATGTGATTACTCCAACAGGACAAGGTACAAGGAGAAACAAGCTGGCCAACAAGCCATCTCTGCTCAGTGCTGCCCCTCAGCCCCTGCAGCACAGGAAGCAGCCTGAAGACCTGCCAAGGCACCAGGTCCCTCCAGGCAGTTCATCCCCAGCCCCGTGTCCTTGCATTACCTAGTGCCAGCACATGGAAATACAAGGCCACCTCCTAGGACAGGTCTCTGCTGCACCACAGCAAACCCCCTGCCTGGCTGCTTTCCATAGTCTGGAAGGGTGTTTGGAAACAAACTCGCATTTAAGTTTTCACCCCTCATCTGCCAGGATCTGCCCTTGTGAAATGGCCCCTTGACCCCCACTGTGTCATTTGCCCATGTCCCACTACCCCTTGAAAAAAAGAAAGTGCTGTGAGAGTTTTTCTGCCTTGGGGTCATGGGTGGGTGAGAGGGCATGTGGCCTCTGAACAGGGATTTGGGCAAGGGGCCAGCAGAGTGTCAGCCCCTGTCCTGTGCCACACTGCCACAGGTGCTCCTGCTCCAGCACTGAGGCAGAGACACCATCAGCCCTCTCTCACTCAAGCCCAGAGCCCACCTCCAACCCTCTCCATCCCTGGTACCACAGGCACAGGATGGCTATGAGCTCTGCCTGGGCACACAGACAGCCACCACCTTCACAGCCTTGTGGGAAGCACAGCGATGGGCTCGTATTTTCCCAGATTAGGGCATGGGAGCAAGGGGAGGCCGAGGGGCAGTGCAGGAGGGAGTGTTGCCCACAGCTGGGGCACCTTTCTAGGGAAGTGCCCCCACCAAGGTTCCCGCTGTGCTCTAGGACAGGTCAGGGCACCCACCCGCTGCAGAAACTCCGTTCTCTCCTTCTTCTTGTTACGACATCGTGCTGCTGCTACTTTGTTTTTCTCCCGGCGCCTTTTCCTCCTCTCCTCTTCCTCGTCCAGCTGCAACGAGACAGAGAAGCCCAGGTGAGAGCTGGCAGGTGTGGGGCAGGGGGAGCCCCCCCAGCGCCCCTGCCAGTGGCAGGGCAAGGAGAGGGATGGCAGCCACCCGTGCCAGTGGCCATTAGCGATGCGGTACAATCCTCACCAGCAATCAGGGGTGCTGCTGCCACAGTCTCTGACTCCACTCTGTGAGGACACAGGGAGGGAGATCAGTGCAGTACCCACAGCTGGGGACCCAGCTGGCAGGGGACAGACAACTCTTTGCAGGGCTGCTCCGTCCCTGAGAGACGGCAGAGACAAGGAGAATAGAGCCCCATCCTGCAAAGATGGGCACAGTTTGTCACATCTCTGTGAGCACAGTTATTCAAAGCATCACACACGCAGCCAAGGGTGAGAGGCAGAGAAACCTGAAAGATCTCCCACCTGGGCCGGGCTGTTCCCCCTCTTCCAGTACATGAGACTGTGTGCTGCAGCTTCAGTGCCAGCCAAGTCACAGAGCCACCACGGTACAGGTGGGGACAGATCCCACAACCCCTTTAAAGAAGCAGGAACAGCAGTGCCTGCACTGCTTGCCATGACTCAGTTGCTCTGTGCTGTCCGATTCAAACCACACAGGCCAGGCCAATAAGCCATATGGGCTGGAAACCCATAATCAAAGTATTTAGGGATATTTACTACAAAGCCTGTGTAAATGGCCTATGGCACGCTTACATCCAAGAACCCAAACCAGCTCCTTCAATTAAAATCTGAGTGCTGGAAAGCCCTGTGAAGTCAGCATCCAGGTTACACTCTGTAGCATGGCTAGAGAAAAGGTCCCCAGTGCCTTCATCCACATTTGGCCTGGGACTCCAAAATTTGAGATGTCAGACTGAATTGCCTCGTTCTTATCAAGTGATACCTGACAGCACACATCTTTTCAGATGCAGTGGCAACAATGTTTGCTTTATGAGCACCTCCACAGCTTATTTGCACTTTCCCTAAGGGCAGCTCCAGTCTGAGAAGGCAGCCACATCCTTCCCTTCCCTTCACACCTCCCCAAGTCAAGATGAGGCTCATCCCAGATGAGCCTCTTGCAGCACACACCATCTGAACAGCCTTGTGTTCTAGCGTCTGGGCTTAGTAACCTCAAAAGGAAAGTCAGACATTCCCCATGCCAAGGCCACAAAGTGGTGGTAGGAGTGGGGGCCACCAGATTAGCCCATGTGCGGGTACACCGGTGCCTGCAGGAAACAAAAGGTGCAGGCACCATTGTCCACAGCAAACTGTGCATACTGCTAACATTCACTGAGCCCAAAGCCCACTAATCAAAACATCTCAATGTGATGTGCAAGGACAGGACAAAACATTGACTCAGCAGAGTTAGGGTGAAGGAGTACCTTAAGCTGCATATCCAATATGCAGCACATAGCATGCTTTAGAAGATAATGTCCAAGTCTGATAGCACTAATAGCTTTTGCATCTTCCCTACTTCACTTCCCAAGCACTATACTAAAGTTATTTGGTTCTATCTGTTTTAGATGGGGCTAAAATGTTAAGCAAAGTCAGCACAAGCTATGCACAAACTTCCATAATGCTGAGCTGACACCATTCCTTTGCCAAGGCAGTGCCATGGGGCATCATGCACCACACTCAGGAGAACCAGGATGGGAACTGCACTAATGCCCCCAAGTCCAGTTAGAAATGGCCAGCTCTCACTACACCCACGTAACTCGGGAGTGGCAGGCATTAGCAGAGGCAACCAGTAAGGCTCTAACTCCTTTTCCTCCAGGCAGGACCAGGACAGCCCACAGCAAGGCACGAGCAGCTCTTACAAAATATCCATGCAGAGCTTAAGAAGAGGTGGACATCAGTTTAGCAGAGGCAACCAGTAAGGCTCTAACTCCACACTCTGCTGCCTTTTCCTCCTGGCAGGACCAGGACAGCCCACAGCAAGGCATGAGCAGCTCTTACAAAATATCCGTGCAGAGCTTAAGAAGAGGTGGACATCAGGGTAGCCACCATTCCCCTCCACACATTTACCAACCACTCATCTACCCCTTAGCTTCTTGGTCTTTTAGTTCAAGGATTATTAGTAAGGTGCAGAGACAGGACATGTGCTCACAGCTCCCAAAGCTCAAGAAACACACCCCAAACTTTCCTGGAAAGTACATCTTGAGTTGTTAACAGGAACTGGAAGAGCAAACAGCAACCACACAAGCCTCACAATCTCCCTGGGAACTGTCTGACACATTTCCATGCCCTGTTGCTCCATTCAGTGAGGATCAAAGAATAAGTGACCTGTCCCCATCCCCTTCAGCTTCCCCTCCACCCCACAGAGGGTCCAGCAAAGGGCAACGTCCTTCAGATGGGGTACAGATGCTCAAGGAAGGTGGCTCAGTACAGACAGTGGCAGCTTGAACTCTTGGCTCTGGTTTTTGACCACAGCTCCTGTAACTTCATGAAAGCAGGTTTCCCCTTCTCCGCTTCTGCTCGATTTCAGTTCAAAAAGGTGACATGGCCCTGGGACTGGGGGTTAGGACTCTACTCAGAGGCATGAGGGACGGTGATGGTGTATCACACCATAGCATGTTTCAGCAGCCAATCTCCAGGGGAGCCCTGTAGGGAGAAGGTCTGGGGTTGCCTTCTGAATTGCTTCAGTCAGCAGCATCAGGGACAGTGGCGATCATCAGTCTGAGGGGCAACGCTCTGTCCCAGAGGGAGCACCCAAGGTGGGATTCAATGGCAGAGGAGCACAGCAGCACCTGTCTCCAGCTGCCCCAGGAGGAGGGCAGCCTGCGCAGCACGGCTGTTCACCACCCAGCCGGGAAGCCAGCACCCAGCTCTCACTGGCTGGGTTTTGTGCACACTCCCAGGGACAAACACCCCGGTGCCAGGAGAAGCTGGTCCCCCCTGCCCAGCAGAGAAAGCTGCCTATACCCCAGCTCACAGGGAGCAGCCTGCCCTCCCAGGCACCGCGCAGAGCGTGGCAGGCTGGTACTCAGCGTCCCTGGGCTCCAGCTCCCTGCGAGAGGAAAGCAGCTGCAGGCTGCATTGCAAAATTATGCGTGGGCAGCTTCTTGGCTACTCATGGGATAAGCAGCTACTGCTTCCACTCCCCCCAGCCTTCACAGGGGCAGCTCCATTTGCTGTCCTCAACTCCACAGGCCATGCGGGGGAGGAACTGGCTGCAGGGAAGGTGGCCGCACAGGGGCTGCCAGTGGGTTTCCCCTTAACTCTTCTCCATATGGTGTCTCAACAACTGGCCTGGAGGACACTCAGCACTTCCAGTACCCACTGTGGGGCAGAGCTGCCCCGTCCCTGTTACGCAAAGGCTGGTGAGACCACATCCACATGCCCACCAAGCAAAAGCAGCTGTTGCAGGGCCAGCTCAGCAGTGCCCAAGACACCCCAGCAAAGGAGCTGTGCCTGGGAAGACAGCACAGCTACAGACTCTGTCTTTCTTCCCCAGCTCATGAAGCGAGGTGGGCACGGCACCCCATTTGCTGCGTGATACCCAGGCCAAGAGCTTGGAACAGCATTTGGCTTCAGCTGGCAACCCACAACTGCTTTGCCCATAGAGGGACCAAAGCCATCAGCATCCCCCAGGCCCTTCTAACAGCATCCTGCAGCATCCTAGCCACAGCTCCTGCCATTGCAGAGCTGCCCAGCCCTTCCCTAGGTGAGCTCCATGGGATGTTGCATGAGCTGATTGGACTCCTTGAGCACAGAGCTCCTGTGCAAGGTGATCAGATGGACTCCATCGTACCAGTTCTTCCCACAGGAGTCTTCCACAAGGGGCTGGGGGAAAGGAACAGGCACCCTCTCCCCACAGGTGGGCCTGGGTGCTGCTGAGCTTTTGCCGTAAGAGTCAAGCCAAACCAAGTGTCAGCACCATTTGGAGAGTGGGCTGCTCTCTGGAACTGGCTCCCTTCAGCTCACACCTCATCATGGGCAGCTTTTCATATCATCTAGCAGCTCCTAGCTGACATCTCCAGAGAATGCACATCATCCCATCCTCAGACAGCATCATCTGAGGTATTCTCTCATAGGAGTAAATGCGCTATTCAGAAGGGTTGTGTATTGGACCTTCTGACAGCAGCCACCACCTTCACCAACCCTCCGAATCGATGGGTTCCCAGCTCCATCTGCAGGCAGTGGGAGATGCAAACACTCACCACCAGTACAGCAAGGGTCAAGGAGTCAAAGACTGGACAACCAACACATGAGACAACCACACAAAGAAAATGCTGTGCAAGTATCTCCCAAGTCCCTGCAGCCTGGTTTTGATGTGCCAGTCTGCAGAAGCAGAAGCTGCCCACCTTCCCCATCCCAGGAACACGAGGTGACACCAGGGCGCCCACCAACCAGTGGGGTAGGGGCAGCCCCAACCAGCAGTGCCTGCAGCACAAGCTGAGTCACCGCTGCCACTCAGCACTGCTCAATCCATGTGCCTTGTCCCCATAGAAAAGACAATGCCAATGCCAGCAGCACCATAGGCTCGTTGGAACCTGAGACGGGATGAAAGCATCTGACAGCTTCTCCTTTGGGTGCATGCCCCAAACTAGGGACATGTTGGCTGCACCAGACCCTGCTCCACAGGCAGGGCTTGAGCCCAGCCGACTGCCAACGGCTGCATGGGACCAGTCAGGTCTGGGACATGGGCCACTACTCCCAGCCCATGCTGCAGGGACATAAATTCAGGCACGGGAAAGAGGCAGGTGGTGGAGCAGCTGCCAACATGCATGCACATCACCAAAGAGGCAGCATGACATGCTTATAAAACACACCGCTGGCCACCCTGGCAGGAAATCCAAGCACAGGCAGGAGAGAAACCCAGGCAGGTGTAGGCAACAGCCCTGCAGCCAGCAGCCCCTGAGACTCACCTCACTTTTCATGGGTTGGGGTCTCTTCCCAAGCTTCACCTCCAGGAAGTGGAGTGGTGAGATCATGGCCCCGATGTTGCGGATGTCGGCGTACTTCAGCTCCTCGGCAGTCAGGGCTGTGCCAGGCAGTCCCGTCAAGGGGCCAAGCCCAGGCAGCGCGCCGGCCGTCAGGGACGGGTCGGGGATCTGTCCTGGCATCATAGCAGGGGAAGCAGCTTCGTAGGCTGCAGGGAGAGTGAGACACAGCCCGTTAAAACCCAGCTACAGGGCCTCAGGACATGGCACAAGACAAATTTATTCTACAGTCCCACCACTTAATGGGGTGCAAACTAAGGAAATCAGCTGCTCTTCCCTGGGGATAGCAAAGGCAAGGACTAAGCAGAACCCAAAATACATGAATCCTGCTAGGAAGGGTATGCTACTGGTGTGTAGACCAGGAAGGGAAGATACTCAAGAGGCAAAGCAGCAGCAGAATAGGAGCTGGCTGCAATGACAGTGATGTAGTCCCATGGACTACTGGTTTTGGCACACTTTTCTCTGAAGTGCAGAAGATCAAGGTTTGCTCTTAAGCAAGTTTTGCTTAATGTGTAGGTTATTAGGACAAGAAAATGGCACAAAGCCACATATGGCACATAATATGCCTTAGACTGGATTTCTTCTGGGCAGGCTCAGCCTGCTGGTCAGGGCTGGGACATGACACAAGAGGACCAGGGATAGAACCACGAGAGAAAAACCTGCCACTGAACAAACATCTCCCAGCACAGACACGAGGAAGCAAAGGCTGGAGAGGAGGGGAAATGGAGCAAGGTACAAAAGGCTTCTTCTATCAGGAAAGAAAAAAAAAATTGCTGCACAAGTAAGAATAGGATCAGGACAAGCTTTGGCAAGTCACCTACAGGCAGAAGAAAGGGAGTTACCAAGAATTGTGAAGAACAAGCTGCTAAGAGATAAAATGGGAAGCGCATAGAGCTGGAGCTATTATATCAGCCAAAAAGCAAAGGGAGCAGGTGGTTGTTGGCTACAGCACAAGTACATCCCTGCTTGTGTAACTGCCCTGGGACACTCACACTGACCCAGTTACAACACACGGAGTCAACTTCGGCCCACAGAGCAACTATTTCCCCCTGCCCTCTCAACTCAGCCACATGTCCCAGTGTGCACACACTGCTCTCCTTCCTTCAACCAGACAGGTCCCAGCACACTCCAGGAGCCTCCAGGCATCCACCCATCCTGCCCCCATGCCAGGAGGCATCAGTGCAGCAGGGAGAGGGACCAGCAATGTCAGGGCTGAGAAACAGGTTCACGGAGTGGACCCAAAATCTCACTGAGCAGCTTCCTGCAACCACTAGAGCCACACAAGGTAGGATTCAACGAGCACTTGGGCAAACTCATAGAAGAGGGACCATCAGGCATAACAATCTGCAAAAACTCCTAGAAGCTCCGAAATCACCAATTGCCAGAGCAAGGAGGTGCATTATGTGAGGGATAACATGCACATGCCCTGCTCTTTCCAAAGCATCCACTCTCAGCTGCTGAGAGGCCAGGTAACAGGCAATGCAGATTTTTGGTGGAGGCAGTAGAGCAGTGCTAAGCTGAGGCACACACACATTGTCAAGCCAGATGCCATCCTGGAGTGACAAATCTATGCCAGTACCAGGCCAAAAACTTGAGTAAAGCTGCATGTGAGATAGGACTGTTGGATCACAGAGTTACAGAGCAGTTGAAGTGGGGAGGAACCTCTGGAGATCGCCTGGTCCAACCCTTCTGCTCAAGTAGAGTCAGTGGGAGCAGGTTGAACGGGGTTAATCATGACAAGCAGAGAAGTTAAGGATTTCTTGGTGCTGGCACATCTCTTTACCCAGGAGATTATCTGATATATTTGTTAATATGAAGGAATAGGAGATGAGCAGTGGAAGGGAAGGAAAGCCAATCACACAGGTTAGTCAAGGGTAGGGAGGTTAACACAAGCTCCACAGCTCCCAGCATGGGGGCTGTGCAAGCCATACTGGCATGACAGACAAGGGGATTTGCATCAGAGAGCTCCTATGAGCTGCAATATGCTGTAAGCTGTCATACACTCTAATCTGCCACCAAAGAGGTCCAAGTGTCATCAAGAGATGTCCCTTGGCAGGGTTTGCTCAGCAGACAGCAGCAGTGACCAACAGGACTTGAGAAAGAGCATGGAAAGCAAATGCAGCAAGACCATGACCATAAAGAGGCAGCGAGCAGGAAACAAGCCCTCTGCTCTGGTCATCCTCCAGAAGGAGAGACCAGAAAGGGAAGAGCAGACCCAGTGCTCAGCAGTTCTGGTACACAGGGGGAGGAAGCTGGGTCTGGGGGAGGTGATCTACACAAGGACATTAAAACCTGAAAAGGAGAAGATGAGAAAAACAGGAGACACAAGTAACTTCTGCAGTGAAGTGATATGACCTGATGAAATGGACTCCTGCTCATTTAGTGACAAGAGAAAAAGAAAATACTTGGTAATGATACTTGACCTCAGAAAAGACTACATGTCAGCTCATTGAGATTGCACGGACCTAAACTGATCCAAAGCATTCATTCTCCCATAGCAATCTCTAAACCAGACAGCAGTAACTCCCCATCTGCAGTGGTTGCCTTGTAGAGCATCAGGAGATGCCAAATCACAGCAGGGCTCTGAAGCTGCACGCTACCTCCCTCTCCTTCCTTTCAGGCCTACACACAGCTAAGATGCTTCCCTCCTCCAGAAACCAGAGGACACTACCCTAGGCTGCAGTTCAGATAGAAAAATGCAAAAAGTTATTTGGGGACTGCATGCAGGTCCCTACCATCTTCCTCAGAGATTGTCCCTCAGCACCAGGTCAGTGAGGTGGCATGGCAAAGGGGAATGACTCCAGCAGCTCTTCCCAGGACATACTGCCACAGGACTCAGCTGTGTGGAGTTAAATACAGTCTAACATTTTGGGAGAGCTGCACGCGCTGCAGAGCTAACCATTTCCCAGCTGCTGCCACCAAGATGACGTGTTGTGGCACTTGGGAAGGAGCCTGACAACAGCAGCACACCCCTCACCAGCAATACCATAGATGTCCATCCCCAGCTTGAAGAGTTTAGGCTTCAGTAATTTTTTTTTTAAATGGTAAAGGATATGAACACCCTCATCAAGTCTCCCTCCTGCAAATTCCACATGTGGGCTGCTGGAGCTCACACTGATTTGGGGCCCTGACTCACCCTTTCACAGGCTTCAGGCTGGGAACTGACTTGAGCCCAGCACTGGATGACTAAATCCATTCCTGATTTGGGGAAACTGGTTTTAATTTGTCGTCTTCCATCACACGTGCAGCTGACAGCACCCAGGCGCTGGGCTGGACAGTCCAGGTCCTCAGACACACCAAATTCAGGGTCACTGCAATTTATGAAATAAGGAGGGAGGAAGAATTTGTTCTCCAGACTGTGGGACTACCTGGCCACCAAGCACCTCCCTGCACTCCCGAGTCTGGGGCAGTCCCCCAGGGACAAGTGGCTAAAGATTTGAGAAAACATTGTGCTTTCTCTGGCCCACTTTTTCCCTCTACCTCTTTGATCTGGTAGCTTAACATGCCTTGAAATAGCCTCTGTAACAGCGTGACATCAGGCACAGGTCAGAGTGAAGGAGCTGGGCCAGTACCTAACATGCTCGAAAAAACTTATCCTGGATCCAGGGTCTGCACTGCCAAAGCCCCATCACACCTGCATCAGTGTAAAATAAATCTAAAGCTGTTCAAACCAAAGCACCAGGAGCCATCTGGATGACCCTGTGCATTAAGACAAACTGAGAACTAGGTGGGAAGGGGGAAAGTGACTTCTACAAGCAAGATCTTGCTCAGGGGTCAGGAAGCTCAGAATCACACTGAGAACTGCCAAGAGTCAAGCCGAGTTAGACCTTGCAGAGGAATGCAAAACCATTCTCCTTTCATCCCAAGTCCCAGATATTTTCACCTTCTTTTCTGGTTAACACTAGAGGTAAGAAGTTGTACTTTGATTGTATCAAAAAAGCCACGGCATGTAATTCTATTTAATGCTTCGGTCTTCTTCCCAAGGCTGTTATTCTGGAAGACATTGACACGTCTGCCTACAGCTCCACCATATTTCTACCACATTTTCATGGTAGGGCAGAAATAACTTTGAAGTTCAAGATCTGAGTTTGACCTTCAAGTTGCAGTTTTTCAATAGCCATGTCTTGCTGGATGGGGTGAATACAGCTGGTGCCTTGCCAATCCCCAATTCCTTTCTGGATATTCCCTGGCAGTGTTTGTTATTTCTAAGGCACATGAACCAACCTCTGTACTCCTTCCCTTTCTAACACAGTGCTTTAGCTGGGATTCTTATTAGATTTTTTGCTTTTCAAAACTGCTTATTAACACAGTCTTTTTTCCTCAATGCAAGACAGTCTTTCAATGTCTCCTTCCATGAGCTGAGAAATATTGTGTCTTCAGTAAAACCTAGCTTTCTGGTGTCCTACAGCTGAACCACACAATTTCTGCATTGTACCAGCTATACTTTTTCACATAATGAAGCCAACAGTAAAGCAAAGCAGCAGGGGAAAGAGGATGTGCAGTCTTACATCTGACACTAGGATCTGCGTGACACCAGCTGCTCAAGTTTACATTCGCTGTAGCTGTGCCTTCTGCACTGATGCTATTCATCATTTTGTGCCACAACATCAAGATGCTCCAGAGTGAATTAGGAGACAGAGAAGGCTTTCTTAAAACTCCAGTTCAGTGACAAGCAGCTTGTTTCATTCAATGCTCTCTTCAGCAACTATCCTTACAGCAAAAATCTGGTCAACACATGATTTCATGGGTCAAAATTCAGTTTGTATTTCCTTAGTTTTGCCTCTACACTTCCCTTGTTCTGGTTAAAATGCTGCAACACAAAATTTGACCTCTTGCCAAGATGTCTGTAAACCCTCCTAATTATTGCAGTCACTTTTGCATCCTTGCTTTGGCACTGTTCTTGTCATGGTCTCGGTCAACCTCAGGTCAAGCTCAATTATTTTATAGGCAGTCTCATCCCCAAAAAGCTGACAACGGTACAGCTTCTTTTGCTCACCTTGGTTTTGCTGCTTCTTTCCCATTAGTGACAAGTATTTCTGTGCTTTGTCCCCCAATTTTGTCCTTGTGGTCAACAGTCTGTGATACTGGTTGATTTAATATTTCTTAAAGGCAGTGCCTATTACACATAGTTTTTCTACTGCTGCCAGGGTCTGTCATCTGCTGGAGCCTGTGACCTAGTGGGAAGAAGCTTTACCAAGCTGTTACTGTCCCATACAGTTGCTCAGTGTCACTGGTGACACTGTCCCTGCACACCCTCCTATTCTTTCTCCCACAGTTCTGATCTTCATTTGATTGGTGGGGGTTTTTTTGTTTGGTTTGGGGGTTTTTTGTTTGGTTAGTTTTTTTCTTCCCATAGTGATTTTGCTGCTGCTTTTTCAGGGGACTCTTTTTGTTTGTTTGTTTTTTGAAGGAGCTGATGTTTGCACAGCAGTTATGGCATAAATCGAATGTGCGTAGGCATAATCCACGTAACCCGGTGTCCCCAGGGGCTTGTACTCCAGTTGCTAGCCCGTATTCACACCCCCTGCCACCTCTTCAATGCTATTCTTACTCACAGAATAAAACTGGCACAGAAATGCCTACCTGTGTTGAAATCACACATTCATTTCCCTGTGCAGAAACTGCCTCAGTTTGTACCCACTGTTCCCCCAGGACTATCCTATGCATCCTCACTTAGCCAGAGGTGCTTCTTGCTTCTTTATAAACCCAATGCAGTTGCTGCTGCTGTGCCAACAGGATCATCATGCAGAGAGGACCACGACATCCTTAAGCAGGCTCTGACAGTCACACTTCAATTTAAATTGCCATTACTGTCTTATCTCTGCTGTCAGCTTCCCTGGTGAGAGCGAGGGCTGTTTGCAGCCTTATTTGCAATCTTGCTGCCTATAAATCAGGGTTTCTTCCAACATAAGGTATTTTACATGCTCTGATATCTGCAACAGTTGATCCAAGTACCCTTCCAATGCTAAGGCAGCCAGTCTAGCACCTAAAACCACCAGTCAGCAGATTCTGACACTCTGAATACCAGCATTCTTCTCTTTAGCCCATGCTAAGTGCTGTGCTAAGGCAAAGTCTGTCCCATCAGCCTGTCTCCATGCTGCCTGCAGAACCAAAGCTGCACTTGCCTGTTGTTCTCTCACTCCAGGCTCAACCTGGGTGCCTGCCACTACTTGCCAGCTGCCATGCATTGGAGCACTGCCAAAGTCTGCAAGCCATCACACCAGCAATCTTTGATCTCTTCAACACTGTGTTAGCACTTAACATACTATCATCATTTGTATGTACAGCCTTGGAGCACCTAAGTCACAGCAACTGGCCTTTCATCTGCTTCTGACCTACAGGCACTAATGTGCTGTGGAGATCACAAATAGTGCTACCATCCCTGAGAAGCAACTTCTGGTTCCTTAGATTTTTACTATGGCTCTACTGTAATTTTTTACTTTTTTTTACCAGCTCCTGGCTATCAAGTTCACTCAGCCTGTATGTCATACACTGCATCTTTCTAGCTCCTTCTGTTGGCAGAAGGATGATTTATATGAAAGCCCTTTCCTGACATGCCCAACTTCTCATACCCCAAGAATGTAACTTCCTAAACAAAGACAGGGCAGCTGTCAATCACTCCTCTGAAGCACAGAGCCACTTGTCTTTCTCCATCTGGACTCTTCTGGCTGGGGAGACTGCAGGGTGCTGAGGGTCGCTGGAGCCTACAGACCTTCTTCCACTTCAAGGCTCAGCCCCCAGTGAGCGCAAAGTTAAGCGCAATGAAGTTGAAGGCAGAAAGCTGCTACCCCATATTCCCAGTGCCACAAGTACCTAGCCATGCTATTACTTTTCTTCTGTTGCCTAAAATGCAATACTCTCTCATTCCCACACAGCTGCTATCTGCTCTAGATACATCTGATGCATCTAGCTTTGAGTAGTACCTTACAGCAGGACACCCCACCTCCTGTCTAGCTTCTTCTGGTCTGCATTGTTAAAAGCAGTAACTTGCGGTGCCAGTGCAAAGTTATTTGCCAACCATCAGAACACAGCAGTGGCCAAGCTCCTTGGTTGTAACCAGTCTTTTCAGATAGCCATGCAGCAGTGCTGGCAAGCATTTATTCATCTGCTGAACTTGTTGATGCCAAGGAGCCCACCACCTGTAGTGTACTGAAAAGCTGCAGTGACACTCACTGGGATAAAACTGTGTATGCCCTCTCTTTACCAAGGACTTAACATTACTTAGTGTTTTATGGCATGAGGGAGATTCCTCTTTAAATCTTCAGTGAGTGGACTGCAGGGCCACAATGCAAAAGAGAGGAAAGAGCTGTGAAAGACAGTTCCTTCAGGAGATGGAAGTCTAAGCTCATTTTGTGAGTGGGAATGGTCTGGCTCAGTCCTACACATCTAGTTTCACACAGGGGAACATCCAAGTCATTCACAGTAAGAAGCCTATGAAAAGCCTTGTGAAAACAGGAATGCAGAGAGCCCTGCTGCCTCCCTCATCTTCTCCATCACTGAGGCACAGAGCTCCCTACACTGTACCCACAGGGCAGCCCAGAGCACACAGCCTCACCTCAGCAGAAGTGCAGTTTTGTAACCCCTACCCAACCAAGTCCCACCACCAGGCCCCCACACCTGTCTCTATGATGCTTTGACTCCTTAACCCCATTATGAGGAAGGGGGATACTGGTCCTTCAGTCCTCAGCTTTAGAGATACACCCCTCTCCATTGCCACTAGCAAAGCAGTCAGCCCACAGTCCTTTTTTTTCCCCTGAGAATTTCCTTCCATACCTCCACAGGACACTTAAAAGCTCCAGTTTAGCATTACACTGCCCCCACCACTGCAATGCAGTGATTGACTCGTAAGCAACCTGTGACAGCGGGGTTTTGTACAGCACCTAGCTTAGCAAGGCTCCTCTGCTGCAACAACTGCCAAAAATTGCAATTAATTATCACAGTTATTATTATCGTAGATTGCAATTAATTATTTGTGGCAGTCTTTTAATAATGCTGCACCAGCCACTGAATGGCAGCACAGAGCAGGAAGGTAAAAGCTATCCTACTTCTGCCTGAAGCAACTCAGAGGGATTTGAGGAGGAAGGAATATCCTGCTCTGAGCTGGGCTGCAGCTCAGACATTGAGGTTAGCAACTGACTTTTTGAAATCCCCCAGGACCTTCCATGACCACATGTGGTCAGGGCTAGAATCTTCTTCAAGAAGACAACCCTACTCTGACAAAGAGCTATGCCCTTAGGGGCCAAGGATGGCCTCAGAGATGAGAGGGCCCTCCCCTACAAACTTCTCAAAATGATGCCCTGAATGCCAGGGTCATCCACAAAGACCTCCAATCCTTATAAAGACCAGCTCTGGCTAGTTTGCAACAGCACTGCTCAGCTGAGAGGCCCATATGGACCTTCAGCTCCCTGGCTACATGTTAAAATAGCCTGCAATGTTTGGACTAATACTCTGGACAGTCCAAGCAACTGAGAAACCCACACAAGCAGCCAAAGACAGATGGCATCAGGTTTTCTGTGCCCCCTTCTTACTGCACTGACACTGCATGACACATGCAGGCTGGCAAGAGGGCCATGCCACACACCATGGCTCTGCCTCCCTTGCTCTTGGGGCCAGGTCCACCAGGAACAGCCTACGGCAGTGAAAAGAGCCTCTCAGCAGCTTCACACTCAAGACACTGCATGCTGCCAAGTACCTTGCCCAGGCACTGCAGCTGAAGTAGCAAATACTAGCACGGGGAAGGAGAACACAGAGCAGATGCACAGCACTGCCTGTGCTTGAGCAGCCTAGTTGGACACACAGCTCAGATGGAGAGGGCAGGAGAAGGCAAGAGGGGTGAGGGAGTATCTACTCTTCCTTGGCAAGGACCACAGCACAGAGACCTTTGCATCCTATAAGGAAAGAAACAGTCAATGTACAGCCAGGAAGAGGAGGGAGAAGCATCCACAGGTCTCATCAAGGAAACAGAGGCAGCTACCTGCACGTTAACTCTCAGCAGATCTTCTTAATGCCCCAGACCCCAGGAGCCTGAGACAACTAATCACTGCTTGGCATAGGGATGGCAGCTCCTGCACCTACCCACTCATCCCCCAGATGAGCAGGTTTCTGCTTTTTTAAATCACTAGGAGTCATACTAAGAATCTGAACTCCAATGACGGGCATTCCCAGATGTCCCCATGCAAGCACTCACCAGCCAGTTCCCTGTGCAAACCCTGACAACAGCCTCCAGGTAGAGTTTTTCACGCAAGTTTTCTCAAAATTTGCTTAAAAATCCTGGTCTGAGCTGCAGAAGCATTTGTCTCTGCTGAGCTCTGGGAGTCCAAACACACACACACACAGTTTGGCAGCAGTTGTGTTCCAGGGCTGGTAATACAAGCCATGGAGCAGGCTGCCAAGACAAGCAAGAGAACGAGCCAGGCCCCTTTTCATTGGCCACCATACGCTGCATATGGCCCTGGAACCAGCCAGCACACTGTTCTCACCCTCCTTGAAGGCATAGGAGACCCTGTGTTTTCAAATACACCTCCACAGGGCCTTCATTAAAGGAAAATGGAAACATAATGTGGCTCTTGCTCTCTTGGTATTTCTCCCTTTCCCCCAATTTGCTCTCAAACCTATTTCCCTCCCATGGAAAAAGAAAAGTGCCTCCTGGAGCAGACCGTGCAAAAGAATGCAACTTCCATTCAACTCCACGCCTGACTGCTAAAGCGGACTTGGGACCGAGCGGCGGGGGAACCTCCAGGGCCCCCCTCCTTCCCGGGGCCCCGCGGGCCGGAGGCTGATC
>NW_010292389.1:4468-4695 GCF_000700745.2 Antrostomus carolinensis | reverse complement strand
TGGGAACCCCATTTCCTCGCAGAGCCCCAGGAGTCCCGGCTCCGTTGTACCGAGCTGGCCCGTTAATGTTTAACAGCCTCCGGGAGTTTTTCCTGCCAGGAACTGCCCTTGGCTCCCTCTGCCCCTCTCTGGACTCCGAGCACTCCCAGCGCCTCCTGATAACCACACGAGATGCCAATCTGCCTCTTTTTAATTTTTAACCTGCCTTCTGCTCCCAGAGCGGCATT
>NW_010292389.1:2324-4044 GCF_000700745.2 Antrostomus carolinensis | reverse complement strand
GGTGTTCCAGCATGGAAAGGGCACACAGGTGACCCTGCAGGGTGAGCACAGCCCAGCAGGATGCTGATCCCGAGGACCCCGTCCCACAGCCCCCACCCTGCCCACTGCGGGGTCACTCGCTGTCCTGCACCCACCACCCCTTCCCTGCTCTGCCTCGTATCTCCACAGAGACAACCCTGGTTCCTGGCGTGGTGGCTGCAGCTGTAGTGCTCTGCTTCCTCCTCCTCCTCCTCTTCGTTGCCTTTCGTGTGTACAGGAGGAAGCGCAGAGGTGAGGTGGAGAGCCACTGCCTGGCCAGCCCGGTGGCCGTGGGCAGCTTCTCGCCCATTTCTCTGCGGTGCTGTGCAGGGACCCCCAGCACCACCAGGTTCGTACCCACCACGTCTTCCTTCTGCAGCCAGAGATGAGCAAACCACCTCATCTCCCTGCCTTATTCTGGTTTCCTCTCCCTTTGGAGCAGTGGTTTTCCCTAGAAAAGGTCATTTACTCACAGGCACGTTGCTGCACTGCGTCACTTCTCTGCATTTCAGTGCTGGGGGACTCCCTGCAGCCCCCCACCATGGTGTCTGAGCCCCCCAGGCACACAGGCAGCACCTTGTCCCTCTCCTCTGCCTTCAGTGCGGGACTCGTGCAAAGTCCAGCTAAAATTCAGGAGGGAAATTGAGGAGGGCTGTGCTGGGTGGGGTGGGGACTCGGCTTCCCTTCGCTCTAATGATCGTCCTTCCCCCCCAGCAGTGAAGTCCAGGATGCAGAGACCTCACATCTGCCCAGACAGGTGAGCTGGGAGTATGGGGAAGCCCATCTCATGCCAATACCCCGACTTGCAGGGTCTCTGCAAGTCTCCAGGACCAGGGTGGGTGTTGGGTGAGCAGCAGCCACCTGCACACGCTCCCAGCACCACGGCACGGGGCCGTCTGCGGCCGTGGCACCACCGGCCCTGCTTGAACTTGCCATTAGGGTTATTTTTGCAAGATTTTTCTTGTGACACCATTCACCATTTGTGTGCACTTCTGCAGCAAAGCAGCAAGGAGGACAACAGCATCCACTATGCCGACCTCCAGCCCCTGCCCGTGGCCCCGCGGCGTGGCAGGAGCCCCGGTGCAGCCTGCTCTGAGTACGCCAGCATCAAGGTAGCTGCCAAGTGACATGTGGCACCGCAGCCTGCGAGGCCAAAGAGCCCGTTTTGGGGGAGGAAGCAGGGACATTTCTGCAGGGCACAATAAAGAAGAAGTGGCTCTCTGCATGGCACACTGTGCTCCAAACTTGGCATGCTCGGCAAAGCTCCCCTGATTCGTTCCTGTCTCAGCCATTGTGGGCAGGATGAGGCTCAGGGTTGGACCTGCTGTGCTGGGGCTCAGCAGCAGCTCCCCCAGGACCTGGTGGTCATCTCGAGCACAGGATCAGGCCATGGGGCTGATCACCTCTTGCCTTGTGCAAGCCCTACAGTGCTGATTGCTCCAGGAGGACTTCAGGCACACTTGTCTCCACCAGCATGGGCCACCACTGGCACTTTCCCAGCTCAGCAGGTTCATAATTTGTGTTCTCTTGTCACCACACCAAGCCCATCCTAAGCCAGCAAACAGCTATGCTGCCCAGAGCAAGAGCAATAGCGCTGGTCCCATGGGGTCATGGGAGACATGTGGCCACCACAGCCCTGTGCCAGCTCCCCCAGTGCTGCTGCTGGGCTCCTGCTGAGCCCCACAGGCACCCCGGCCCCCAC
>NW_010292389.1:1758-2188 GCF_000700745.2 Antrostomus carolinensis | reverse complement strand
CTGACTCCACACAGGACAGCTCTGGGGAACAGCCCAAGGTGCCACTTTGCTGCAGCTCATGGGCCAAGGTCCAGCCCTCTCCCGGCTTTCCCTGCCCTTCCAAAGGGGCTGGTGTTTGGGAACAAGGTTCATGATGCCACGTTAAAATCAGGGCAGGCTCCAGCCACGGCCAGTCCATGCACATCTGCCCCATGCACATCCCCTGCCCCACACACATCTACCCCGTTGCACACACCCTGCTCCACACACACGTGCTCAGTGCCCACTTCCATGGGGAGCCAGGCTGGTGGCCAAGGACGGAGTGTGGTGGTAGCAGGAACCCTCGGAGCGCATCCTTCACCCCGGGCACCGCTGCAGCACCTACGTGTACCCCGGCACGACGTGTGCACACGCACCCACCCGTGGCTGTGGGGGGTCCCACCGGCGGGGG
>NW_010292389.1:721-1671 GCF_000700745.2 Antrostomus carolinensis | reverse complement strand
TAACCTTGAAAGCTGCCGCAGTTGCCGGTTTCCAACTTTATCTACTTTTTACTGTGAAATCAAAAAAGAGAACTGAAACAAGCCAGCGAGAAACCAGCGTGTGTGTGTGTGCCCAGGGGAGCCTGGGCTGCCGGCAGAGACCCCCTCGGGGGGAGAATGGGCACGAGGGGAGAGGAGCCCCGACTGAAATTCACCTGCAGGACTGAATAAGGATCCCCTGCTCCAGGGGTCCTGCCTGGGGGAGAGTTTTGGGTCATTTCCTTCTCAGGGACAGCTCAGGGGACACTCAGCACCCCATGGGCATTGCAATGGGGGGGGGTTTGGCAGGGCAGGGGTCCCTCACCACCATCCCCAGCTTGGACCCCTCTGCACCAGTCCCAGTGGCAGCGAGGGGCTGGGACGTAGTGGGGGGATGTGGGGTGTCACTGGGGTGAAGCTGCATCCTGAGCAGAGCCATGGCCACACCGGACAGCGGCTCATTTCCCGTCTGTGGTTGCTCTGAGGAGGACACCGGGTTTGCCCGGCCTCTGTGCGGGGAGGACACCGAAGCTCACCGAAAGCTCACGGAAAGCTCACATCAGGATGGCGAGCAGGAGTATGTAAACTATGTGGGTGAGACCGAAACCGGGGATAGACCTCGCAGAGAAGGGGAAATGAAATTCAAGGGGATTTAGGGCTTTTTAAGCACTAGGCTGGGTCAGGAGGGGGGGAAATCCAGTTTGATACAAGCATATGCAAAGCAGCGAGTGAGCAGAGCACTGTGGAGCGCCCAGCACCTAGAAAAGGGCCCAGGTCTGAGGCTTAACTGCCCCGGGGAGGGATTTGGTGGTTATTATAGGAAAATCCTTTAAGCCACCAGCCCGGGGTGTGCCGGCAGTGAAAGCACCAACAGGCGCCCAAGTACAGACACAAGGTAGGAGCGTGGCGGGGAGCACCTCGCTTGGGGGGCA
>NW_010292389.1:0-628 GCF_000700745.2 Antrostomus carolinensis | reverse complement strand
GTGTTTTGAGTGTGGTGTAGGCCCTTGTGGGGGGGGTGATATCTCAGGGGTCAATATCCCAGTGGTCAATATCTCACTTGGGGGACAATGTCTCACTTGGGGGGTGATATTTCAGGGGTCAATATCCCAGGGGTCAATATCTCATTTGGGGGGTGATATCTCAGGGGTCGATATCCCAGGGGTCAATATCTCTCCTGGGGGGCAATATCTCGCTCAGGAGCAGCGCTGGGTGATGCTGGGGTCGGGGATTTACTGCTCCTCTGCGGTGGTTTCCTGGTGCTGAGGGTGTCACATCCCGCTGCGTCGCCCGCCGGGTGCTCGAGTTTTTAGTGAGGAAGGTGGGTGCTTGTGGTGGGTCAAGAGCTGCTGGCTGGGGCGGGCGCTGGGCGATGCTGAGGCTGGTACCCACCGGCTTTGCCGCGGTGCGGAGCAGCGGTGATGGCTGGATGGATGGTGGGGAGAGGGTCAATGTCCCCCCTGGGGAAGGGACACGCCAGCTCCAGCTGGGGTTTGGGCTGCATCCCAGTGCCGGACCCCGAGCTCGGACACTCCAGGGTGGTGCTGAGACAAGGGTGCAGCACAGCAGATGAGACCGTGGTGATGGGTCCTGGCAAAGGGGCCTGGCAGC
>NW_010292388.1:3654-3895 GCF_000700745.2 Antrostomus carolinensis | reverse complement strand
GCCAATTTGGGGTTTTGCTAATTACTGCACTCTGCCCCGCCCCCTGCCCAATTCTTTGCACCCATGAACCTCCCAAGGCAGGAGTGGGCTGTAAGGGGGGCACAGAGGGGGCAGGACCCCCTGCCAGCACCAGCTTCCCCTCACCAGACAAATTCTCTTACACATTCCGGCTGGTTTTCAGTACCAACCACACACGTCTTTTCCCCAGGACGCTGCTCAGCATTCAATGATGGCAAAGAAA
>NW_010292388.1:0-3600 GCF_000700745.2 Antrostomus carolinensis | reverse complement strand
AACCAAACCATTTAGTTCTGATCTGTTCTACCATATCCATCAGTAAAGCCATTGCAATGGGTCCTGCTGATGCTTAAATATCGTTCCCAATATCCACGCAGCCGCCCAGTTCCAGCACACGCACATCTAAAAAGGCCACCAAATAGCAGTGGACTGGATAACAAAGCCGTGTGTGAGCTGTGGGTTAGGCACCAGGCAGGACACAGCAATGCTTGTCTAACACAGCTGACAGTAATTCCCTTCGCTTGCAGACATAATGGACAGGCAACTGGCATATAGACAGTGACATCCACAGCTCCTTCCTCTGCTCCTCCCGTGGGCTCTTCCAGCCTCCGCATCCCCTAAGGTGAAATTCAGCGCTGGACACGACTTCTCCTGGTGCAGTAAATGGGGTTTAGTGAGCAGAGCCTGCTGAGCACCGTGTCCGGCCGCTTCCAGCGCAGGCATTTGCATGCAGGCGTGTGCGCGGCTTCTCCAGGTCTTCCCTGGGCTGCTGGAAGCACTTGACACGTGGGGATAATGCAATGTGACTTCCAGCGCCGCGCTGCCTGCCGCAACATGCTTCCCTTCAGCCTGGCACAGATGCACAATATTTCACTCAATGCCTTCAGAGTCGGGGGGGTTTTGTTGTTGTTCTAGATGTATTTAAAAATTAGATGTTTAACTGCTGCTATGGAGAAGGGGCTTTAGAGGCAAAAATGAAACCTCCAACATGTCTTTAACAGAGACAGTGATAAAATGCAACTGTGAGCTTGATTGAAAGAATATACTGTACAGTAATTTCCTCTGCAGCCGTAATCATTCCAATAGCCTGGCACTGGCACGATAATATTTAAAATAAAATGAAGCAAACAAAATGCATTTTATGCCCACTCCTATCTTGAGCTGTGCAGTTTCATGTGTGGAGGCACCCAGCAGAAATATTCCTGGAGAAAAAGGACTTCAGGACCATTTATTGTACTGCAAAAATGTCAAGTAAAAGCCCTAAAATTTAACTTAGTGTCCCCCCATGACGTGTCAGCGTGGGAAAAGGGGGTCCTCAGTGCTGTGCTGCTGTCAGACCATCTCATCCAGCCTCAGTGGGATGTCTCAGAAGTTTCCTAAGGATGTTTGCAGGTGAAGGGGACAGATGGGCACTGTCTGGGGACAATGTGCCCAGGAGACCAAGGCTCTCGCCTCGCTCCGTGGGGATGACTGGGAGAGGGTCCAGTGGGACGCTGCCCAATGCCGTACCTGGGCCAGGGGTGCCCCTCACAGCAGCCCTGCTGGGGTCATGTCCCCCAGGGCTGGTGGCATCACCAACCGGGTGCCTCCACCAGCGCTCCGTGCGGGGCTCACCCGTCACGCCCTTGCTGGTTGATTAGGAGGAAAGTCCGCTCCGTCCCACCGCTCGGCTTGCACCTCGGCGGGGCCGGGGGAGATAAACTCCATGACGTGCACATGATGGAGTACAAATAGTGTCTGTCGCGTGATGTATAGAGCCATCTGCGCAGCAACGCTCCGCTCCCGCTCTCCCTCCTGCTCATTCACTCCTCTTCCTCTGTCTCTTTTCACGTTCACTTACGCTGTGGTCAGGTGCTGAGTCTGGACATGTCTCATTCGTCTGGGTGTCAGCACCGTGTAACATGTGGGGGAGCACTGGGGGGCTGCGGCCTTGCAACCATGCCCATCCCGCTCACTGGGCTCCCCGCTTCCCCACCGCTCCCCACCGAGGCTGGGCTGGCCCCACGGGGACAGGGAGCGCTGGGGACAGGTCTGGGGAGAGATGACCAACAAGGGCTTGTGAACAAGACAAGCCTCAGAGCAGGAGCTGTGCTTCCCACAAGGGTCAGGGGGTGTCCCCTGTGTCACCCCCCTGCAGCCACTCTGGAGCTCACCTGGGGACTCTGCCCATGGGTGTCCATGCCCTGGCAAGGGGTACAGTGTGTGCCCAGCGCCCCTGGGCCATTGGACGGGGCTTTGGGCACCATTTTCCTGTGCAGGTGGAGAGCTGACATGGGTGTCCCTAGCTGGGCTGAAGAGTGGGTGTGGAGACCGTGGCTATGAATGAATTAAACAAACCCAATGCTGAGCAAAAGGAGCTCATCTCAGATGTGCGACCGTGTGAGCAGCGTTACCCCCAGCCCGTCCCGAGTGCCCACTCAGGTCCTAGGCAGCTGGGACGCACTGAGGGTGGGAGTCGGTCCTGTCCCCACTACTCCAAACCCTGCGACACCCCTCGAGTTGTGGGGACGCGGTGATCTCGGGGGCTGCCCTCCCTCATCCCCAGGGAGGTTTCACTTTGCAACAGCCCTCCCCACGCTGGGCTGTGCAGCCGGGAGCTTTCAGGGAGCTCTTGAAGTACAACAGGGTCCCCTCACTGTCACCGCGCACGGGAGCGGGTCAGGGACGGCCCGAAGCAGCCCCGCTCCCCACTGTCCCTGCTCACTGAGGGGTCCCCCCCACACTGGGACACCCCTGTGCTCACGTCTGCGCTGCGCCGGGGTCCGGCCTCCCCCCGAGTGCCAGCAATGGCGCCCGGATAATCAATACCAGCAGCGCTCGGGTTTACGAATCACGAATCATTCATGCAAATGGCAAATGGTGAAAAATAACACTTAACTGCCCTTTGTGCAGAGACAGCTGGAAAAGTTTGCCCTTTTCTTAGTGTTAGTTAAGGCTAATATTAAAATACTCTCTATGTTCTTGGTGCCTGTTCAATATATTTTATATAAGTCTAATAAAAAAAATTGCTAAGATCATTGGAAGGGTAAATAACTGCCATGCTGACATTGCTTCTATTTAAATCAGCTACACACTGCGTGCGTACATCGTTTGCATAAAACAATATTCAAGTAGGGTGATTTTAATGTTCTGTGCTATTTCTGACTCTCTCTGGATTGCTGTTTGCATATATTTGCATACCCTAGGAGAATTAAACTAGGAGTATGTAAATGAGCTAGCAGGCTCTGTGGTGGAGGAGTTTCTTCAGCTCTACAAAGCAGCTCCTCCAGCTTCCCCCCCTCACTGGTCGCCCCCACCCCATGGCCAGGGCTGGAGTGGAGGGACCCCGGGGCAATAGCCCAGAGTTTGGGGGCTCAGATGAGGCCAGAGGGGCAGAGGCCGGTGTTGAACAGGGAGGGAGCCCAGGACAATAACCCCCCTTGGGTTTCTCCCACTCCCTCCCCTCATGCCCCCCAGGGCTCTGGGGTCTCCCCAGCTCTGCCTCTCACTTCTCCCCTGGACCCGGGTCTCATTCTCATGGTGGGCTCTGGACACGAGGGCAGACAGGCACTGGAGAGCCCCTGCTCTGCATTATCCCGAGGCGGGCAGGCACAAGGAGCGATGATGGTTGTTACTCCAGGGGCTGAGCAAACCGCTCCCATCAGAATCCATCCGCGTCCCTCCCACCGCGCTGGGCTGCTCTGCACCCCGCCAGCCATGCCCTACGGCAAAGCAGTGACAAACACCGGGGCATCTCGGCAGCACGCGAGCTCCAAAAATCCCAAACAAAGGCTCCTCCGGTGCTCCCTGCCCTTCCAAGGGGAAGGAAGGTGGCGGGAACAATTTCCAGTGCTGCGTGACGCATCGCGGAGAGGCCACATGGGGGCTTAATTAAGC
>NW_010292387.1:0-48272 GCF_000700745.2 Antrostomus carolinensis | reverse complement strand
TACTAACTAAATATATATATATATATTATACTAACTAATATTATATAACTATAATACTAGTTAACGTATTACTTCAAGGGTTCCAAATTTTAGTTTGCTCTGATGGTATCATTAGTAGCAGTAGCAAGTACTACAGCTACTTTAAGTCCTGTCTCCAAAACCAGGTATTACAATTTTGCTGATTGAGACAATTTCTAAAGGAAAGTGCTTAAAACTGCTCAAGCCACAGAAACAACGTGTACTTCACAGCTCCTATCAACTCTAAATGTGACTGAGATAGTCACTCTTTACAGGACGGGTAGATTTTATGAGGAAGGAAAGGAGAAAGATACAAGAACATTTTCCTTTCAAAGAGCAGGAAAGGAATCTCATCAAAAAGTTTTGAGGCTAATCAAACAATTGCACAGAGTTCCTGGTATTTTTATAAGAGCAAAAATATCCTTACCAAAAACAACCCCTTTGAGAAGTAGGAGAGAGTGTTTCACTACTTCCCTATTCCTTGTCTATGGTTTTGTGGACAAATGACATATAAGAACATAAGAGAGATTGATCTCTAACAACAACTCTACAAAAAGAGCTTGGTCAGTTTTCGTGCCTCAGCCTCCTCTTGTGGATCATCAAAACCAGCCCTACATATTTTTTCTTCATGTTGACACATGTTCTCAGTGTTATTGCTATTACTTTTACAGCTTCTAATCATGGAGAGCATACTAGATCCACTGACTGACTGCTGCTCTGACTGCTTCTTTTCACATATTTATATATCCATTACCGCAACTCCTTTCAGAAGTATGAATTCCATATCTAGTGACTTCATCTTCCATGTTAGTGTTTCACTGATTTACATATATCAACATTGTGATCACCACAGTAGCTGGGTCCCTAACAGGCTTAAAACTGTGTAAGTTATCTCCAAATGAAAACACACAAAAATATATTCAATAGTCATAGCTTCCTAAAGAAAAAAACCCCTTTAATTCTAACTCCTAACACTGAGATATTAATAACAAGCCTTCTTGGGGAAAAATTAATTGGATAAAGCAAAACCTCTTTATTTTGTTCAACAAACCTATTGCCAGTATTACAGAATTCTAACTTTGGGGTTTTGGGGTTTTTTGATTGCTGTTTTTTATTTACTAGTAAAAAAAAGAAATGCATTCCAATACATTTTCAAGGCAAAGCCAAAGACTAGAGCAACTACATACTTTTGGGGGGTTCTGTGGTTTTAATTAGGCGTATAATTTCTGCAATTAAATCCAGTTATTTCTTTTTGAGGAATGCTTATCATATAGAAACACACATATTAGATATAGATATGCTAGAAATACATGACTCTGTCATATAGAACCACTGCTTTCTCTCTAAGCTACAGGCTGCTATAGACACAACTATGGCCAACCCCTGAAACTGTTGAAAAGTTCTCTTCCTGTTTTTATGCAGGCAAACTCCGACCAAAATAAATGTGAAATGATTTCTAAATATTTACTAGAAAATACCAGTTGTTCATATTTTACATTATTTCCTTCTTTCATATGAAGAAGAAGAAACAAAGATTTTTTTAATAAATCTGTCCTGCCCAATTCTTTGCTAATAACAAAGTTACTCACTGTTGATGTAGTACAGGAATAAACAGACTTTTTAGCAGTTCAGAAACATATTTAATTAATTACCTTTAATGAATCAAGTCAAAATACTCTAAAATACAAGATCTAAGTAGTTAACATTTGTCATATTAACCTGGGCTATTTTCAATGAATGCACATTTAACACAAAAGCACATTTTGATCAGATATGCTTCTCACATTACTATGAACAGATAACATGAACAATTTGTTTAATTGTTAAATGAAGAGTAAAGCCTGCAATGTGCAGGCTAATTGTCAGATCATCTGGGAGCCATTGCTGTGTCTCATTTGGCTAGAGCTGACAGAAATTACTCCTGTGGGCTAACTTACTTGTTTTACACTACCTCAAGTGAAGCCTACATCCAATGAAAGAAATATAGAAGGAAGCACTTCTTTGATATTGAAAACATCTCCAGTTTTCTTAAGGTTGATATAAAAGCGAATAAAAGAAATTAAAAATACTCCAATAGGGTGGTTTATCTGAAAACAGACTGTTCATTCAAACAAGAATAATATCTATGGAAGGTATGCAGGGTTTTTTTCTTAGCAGAAAGCAGCAAGGTAAGGATCTGCAGCTGATTTAACACAGCACATCAATACTAAGTACATTTAATTTAGGATGTTTTGAGCATTATAAACATCAGAACTGTCTTTGGAACTATCAGCCACACACAGGGCAGAATGCCATCCTTGAATATGCCATTGATGGCTGCAGGAAATAACTATCATTTTTAAGATTTAAATGAAAGGTCTCATGGAAATGGAGCTAAATATGTTCTCGTACTCACTGGAAGAAAAGTGCAGCAGATTTGAGGGAATGAGTTATGAAATGTTTAAAAGAAAACAAATTAGACAGTTAAAGTGTGCAGAAACCAACTGTATCACTAAGAGAGAATTCAGTGGAACTGAACCAGTCTCAAAATTCAGGGTCAATCTAAGCATCCCTTCAGTGGGTTTCTGATTCAACATTTCTCTATCTATATTCTGCCAATACAAAGAACTGCTTGTTGTTCATTTTTTTTCTAGAGGTGCTGTGCCTCTGAGCAGTGCTTTGCACTTTATTTCACAGTCTGTGATATATTCCGTAATTTTAATAACTATTCTAGTTTAAACAGAGAATATAGCTGTCAAATTACTATTCAAAAATGTCTAGAAAAGGAAGAAATAAGCCATTTATATCTCGGTGTGGCTCCTCCAGGGAAAACGATTTGAGCATTCTATGGGTAGATTTTGCAGCCTTCTGTTTGGTTTTATTCTGATGAATCAATGTACAGTAAAACTTGTTTCTTGCAAGACACAAAGAGCAGAATCCAGTCATTTTATTTTTGCTAAATACTTAGCTTTGCTCAAGTAACAAAGAAGCAGCAGAGTATGAATAAAAATAATCTGTAGATTGTAGAAGTGATTGATGACAAGTGTGCTGAGCACAGAAACACCTTTATTCAGTAGGGTGCCACACTCAGAAATTCCCCTTGCTGTTGAATAATAGCGCATGGCTGCCACAAGAAAACCCCTCCCTGCTGGGGAATTTTGAAGCCAGCTGTAAAAGTTCTGTGTCTCTCTACAAAGAAAATTTATATCTGAAATGACAGCTATGACTACACCTTTGAGATAGCTTTCAGGGAAGGAAATAGAGAGCATTTGGGTGTCAGTGAACAAAATAGTGTGAGAAATGGTCAGTGTTATTAATACAAGGTCCTAAATACTTTAATGGGAAGAAAAATTTACCATCCATGGATGCATCTTTCACTTCCTTAGAAGCTTTATTGCTCCAAGGACAGAAGGAAACTCCTGTTACAATATGTTTCAAAGGTACTTCTAATTTTTCAGCAAAACCATACCCAAATAGAAAGAAAACTGCCCACTGTTTCATTAGATGGTTGCCATTTTCATCATCTTCTAAATCCATTAATACAACCAGGGTAGGAACTGCAGGAGCAGCTCCTTGCATGCAGTATGGCCTTTTGATTATGTTTCACTCTAAAAAGACATTTCCTACATGAGTTTTTAACTGACTTTACAATTATTTTGGCTAAACTAGATGTGAACCTATTAATTCAACAAGGAGCTCTCATTTTAGTCTGTCTCAGGACTTCCATAGAGGGGAAAAAATTCAGTGCTAGAGTGAGAGACCCTTATAAAAGTATGTGGATAATAAAATCCATGTCTATCTTAAAGGAAAAGATATAATTGAAGGAAGAAGGAGATACTAAGCTGGATCACACGGAAGACTTCAGAGGGTACACTCTGAGGAATGTGTTCTGCCACATAAGTCCGAGAATGCACAAAATTCATCAAACAGCTATAAAAATCTTCAGCGAATTATAAAAAGCTACCAGATGTAAAAATGCTAGATGAGAAAGATCTGAGTCACTGAAGATCATAATGACTTCAAAGGAAAGAACAGCAGGAACTAAGGTGAAATTTTAAAATAAAAAATAATTTCTGAAGACAAGAAGATGAACTTTTGTTCAAAATCAGAAAAAAAATAATAAACTAAAGACATTGCTCAGAACTTCACAGGCAAAACTAAAATAGACCACAGTTTATGCAGGCACGAAGGAAGGAAATTATTCTCCAAGCCAGATGGGCAATAAAAGGTCCATATCTCTTTACATCCTAGGTATGAGATATAAAAAGTGCGTAGGCACTGTAACATCTACCACGAGGGAAATCAGACAGCCCAGGACCTGCCGCCTTGCAAAGACCCAGAGCACTGTGCCACAGCTCTGTACAATAGCAGGATTTTAGCAAACCTCCTTGAACTACTCAAAATGCTCCTGGCAAACAGCAAAGGGGCAGGAATTGCCACCACTGCTCAAAGCTCTGAATCTGCTGGCATCACACTCCGGCTTGCTGTCCATTAATGTTATTTTCCATGAGGTGATCCTCCATAGATACAGTACTAACATTATTTCCACTACTGTTTTTTGATATGGTGGAAGTTTCTTTGGAGTTATAGTACTGTCAGTCCTGCTGGAGCTGTGCTGGTGATCTGCGAGGCAATGGACTCAGCCTGCCAGTTTACTGAACAGGTTCAGCAAAAATGAACACATTAGAAGCTGTGCTCCAGCACTGCCGACTTCTCACTGCTTTATTTTTGACCCAGATGATTCATTTTGTCTTGCAATGTCATCCACTGGAAAGCAGCGGGGTATGGATAGGGCTCAAGAGGAAACTTGCACATTTTGCTTTATGTATCTCAGGATCACGAGCTTCCCTACCTTACAACAGCATGAGAGTTGGCTTTTTCCCAAATGTGCATCAGATAAAAGTAAAAAGGTCACCCTTTGATGTGACTTCACAACAGCAATAGAAAAGAAGATAACACTGAGGATATACACCTTCTAGTTACTTCCAACTACAGTCCTGTACTTAGTAATAACAGCCCATTTTCCTTATACCATATTAATGTCCTATAATGGTCTCTTAGTTATCCACTTTGCTTAGAAAACAAAAAAGCCTCAAAGAACCATGGGGATTCCAAGCAGCACAACAAACAGCAACTACAAGATAACATAAAGGTATGCAGCCAGTGTTTGAAAATTTCAGTCTGAAAAGTGAATCTTATAGAGCATTTTATATGAGAAATATGGATTAATTAACCTGTTTACATCAAAATGACAGCCCATTTTGAACTCTGTGTATTAGGATTTTCAAACATACCACACAATACCAAAGAGGTTATTTACCTAGATTTGTCACAGAAATTATTTTATATTGTAAACATTGTGAGATCTGGAGCTTATAGATGGAAAATATCTGTTAAATCACTGTTCAAAAAATCATGGCAATAATTTCTTGGGTGTTAAACTTGTGCTTTATGTAGGTCATTTGATATTTTCAACATGTAATGACAGTGATATTAAATGTCTACACACTTTTGCAATCTCTTTCACCATTTCATTATCAATCCTCTTATCTCATACGGCTGTTGAATGCAGTTGCTCTTACAGCCCGATACACACAATTGTAAAATCCATCCAAGAGGGACAATCAAATCTCCGTCTTATTCTGTGGTTTAGTCATCTGTCTGCAGCCCTGAGCGACCTGCAGGGTTATTCTTCTGCTCCAGTTACTGGGGAAAGCTTTGCAGAAGAGGTGAGTCTGGCACACCAACCTGATCATGACAGGGCTTTTACTTTTTTTGTTTTTATATATCTTCCTTGGGAGGGGGATCCTGAACTTAATGGTATCCCAGGATGTTTCTAGATGTTTCTAGCAGAGTAGATTTACTGTAACACAATTTCCACCATGTCTGGTAGCTCCATTAAGAACTTAAAGCAATCTTGTGTTTATATCTTGTCTTTCACTATGAGCCAGTGCTTTCACAAGTTACATACTCTAAGTCATCTGACATCAGATAGATCTCCCAAATGTGAATGAGGACATAATTTGACCTTTTCTGTTTAATACAATATATTTGTAGCTACAGAAAAGCTAAGTTTTCATATTTGAAGCTTCAATATCACAATGTGAATTAAATCTGTGCAAAGGCACAAAGTATGTTCCGGTCAGAAAAAAATCACTGCATTGCACTGTGCTACTGAAAAGGGAATGCCTGTGCAGAAATATATTTCAACTTTATGTATTTAGCTGAAAATGAAACTCCAAAAAACAATTATTTTCTTACAGATTTACTACAGAGTCCTTTCTTTGAAGCATCAACACCAGTCTTGCAGAAATGACATGTACCTTAGGTCAAGATAAATAAATTGTTCAAATGAAAGCGGAAAGAACTGAGAGAAGCTCCAAGGCAAACAAGTTTACTTTAGAAACAATTTCAATAAGCTTATAGATGGATTGGGGCTACTAAAACCAATGAGGAATTTTGAAGAGAGAAAAATCAAAACAGTGAGTTTTCTCTGATTGTTTTATCTTTAAACCAAAATCACAAATCATGCACTACAGTCCTGAGCTACAGAAAACAAGAGCAGAATTCCCAAGAAATTCAACAGACCAGGACTTCAGTTGGGATAATTCACTGAAAGTCAATCAAAAAGAATGAAAAAGGTAGGTATTATGAAACACAGGAAAAGCAATTTAAGCAGTTCTTCTGAATATTGGAATACTTTTTTTTTTACATACAGTGGGAGTTTATTGATAGCTTTTTATAGTGTCAAATTGCAGTTCTTACACATTTACTTTTTCCTTCTATTTTAAGTTTAAGCCTGTCTAGATCTTGAGGCTTTCATTCAGTTTTCAGCAAGATTTTGGTGTCTTTCAAATGTAAATCCAATTCAAATTAATCACAAGCGAGCATCATCTATGTTGTCAATTGATGCCCACTATTCAATGTAGTAGAGCTGCTGGGATGAGACTGAAGACACTTTATCAACCCTTGCATTGTTACAAAGTTAGAATCATTCATGTATTTTTTCTCACAGATCTTTTTCATCGATTATTTTTTCATGTAGGTATTTAAGGAGTTACACTGTACATAAACAATAGCTAATTACCATCAGCCATCTTGTGTTGCATGCTAGAAAAGATGTAAGAAATCTTGTTTCAGTGTTCCTATATTTTTTTTAATGTGTAAGCATTAAATCAAGATATATGGTAGTGCACATACCACTATGTTGGTACCGATACAAACACTGTCCACGCACCTAATGTTAGGACACTCTGCTTGACTTGCATCTTGGGTGACACCACTAATACCAGTAGGATAGGCAGTTGAGGGTAGAAATTAACCATAATGTTGCAGTTTTTCAAACTTATATGAATTTCATTAAGAAGAATGGTTTAGTATAACTACAATATTGCAAATAAATACTAACATAGCTGTGTGGGATCAGAAGAAAATTTGTTTGATATAGTTGCATGTATGTAGAAGCAAGGAAAAATCTCAAGCCCAAACAACAGTTCTGCAGCCTTATTCACAGTGTTTAAAAACACAATGATCCCTGTAGGCTCACTGAAAAGATCAAGATGTGTCTGCTGGCACTAGGTCTTACCGAGCCACCTCCCAGAGAAACCTCACCTACTGTCTCTGTGTTCTATTCCTTTTAGAGGGGGAAAGAGGGCTCAGTATCAGGAAGGCAAGTTCATTTGCTTCCTTATCTTATGTTTTCATAGACATCAGCTAAGGCTCCCAAATGTACAGTAGGCTTTACTTATACTTATTTCATTTTCCTTTTTTCCCCACTTTTAAATACAGTTTTCATAGCTCTATACAAATTGCAATAAAAGACATCTTTGTCTACAGTCTGAGCAGACAGACTTGTAAGTGAACAGATACTCAGCAACTAAAGCCATCTCCTACTCTAATGAAAATTCAAGATACTGAACATGGATGGAAATGTTCCAGCTCACTTGGGAGAGTGGAGCCTGCAGCTCTCTCTAAAGAGCTGCACCATCCTCCAAATATGGGCAAGAGCTGGTGGGAAAGTGACTGTGCACAGCTGTATAAAGCAGCCAGTATGCCAGATCAGACATTTTACTCATTGCAAAATATAATGGGGACAGTGCTGTAAGCACGGTTCTGCAAGTCAGATTAATCATTATGGCTGGAACAACTGTTAACACCATTCCTGACCAGAAGCTTTACATGAAGTGGCCCAGCAGGTAGCAAAGCATGCACCCCGATCACAGCAAACTGCAGAGGAAAGTCAAAGACTCTCCTTCCAGTTACATATTTGCAACAGAGTGGCTGCTAAGTTGTGTATATGAAAATATAACCAACACAGGTATACTAATTGGAGTTGGCCTGCAGAAAGAAAACTGTTTTTTGTTCAGCTACATTATCACTCAGAGAGTAATAAGTCAAATCAAATCCCATTCTGATTCATTTGGCACCTATTCCTGTCTGGGTTTGAATACCCTAAGTGGTCTCTATGTTGTTCTGTTATCTCCATCACTGCAATTTCAGACTGTTCAATCAAGATCTGAACTTCTGGTGCTGTGAAGTTGTCTACCTTAAGCTAAATTGCTAAAAGCCTTAAATAACTGGCAACCACTAGAAAGGCTTTAGAAAGCCCAAGATACTACAAAAACACCACGGCCTCTCTTTGGGAAGGTACACTTGCTTGTTACTCTTTCCATTTTATATACTTCACCTGGGTCAGGGGAATGTCAATGAGACTGAAGTATGCTTTCTGGTTTATGCATCTGAAAACAAGGATTCCTCTGCTAAAAGATTTTTGCATTAATCCATCCGTAAAAAGTCACACACACTTATATTTGATCAAGATAAAGCGTAATAATCTCAACAGAAGAAAAATCTACGAATAACATTAAGTAGTTGTTAAGATACAAAACTAAGCAGAAGTCCTCCCTATGTGGAAATGTTTTAACGAAAACCTCTTACAAAAGACGGGAAACCTTACTGGTTTATACTGTGTTGTTCAACGGGAGTAATCAGTGTTACGTGTCCCCTGCTATGGGCAGCCACAGCAAAACAACTGACGGGTTCCCCTCTATGCCATCACAGAGTTGCCCTGATGGAAGGACAAGACATGGCAAGTGAACTGAAACCACCTCATCTCCTGTTAACAATACAGCTGCTTCACCTGCCTGCTACAGTCAAATACAAGCAGCAATTTCTCTACAATGAGACCTCCTCAGATTAAAAGATCTGACCATTTTCATTCTCAGTTCTCCTGACTTTGTACTGAAAAGCCTCAACAGCACAAAGCCAGGTTATCACAAGCAGAGCCCTATGAATGGGACCCACCAGCTCCTGAGAAAAGACCTGAACAACTTTAGAGAAACTAATAGTGTGTGATGTGGGTGTTTGCACACCACAGATTATTTCTTTCTTGCTGTGTATCTTTAATTTGTATTACAGCATCTAGAGGAGAAAGCCTGATCTTTGTTCAGTGCTACTCAGCATCACTCATTTACATGACTATAAAATGAATTTAAAACAGTAAAAAAGAAGGTTATTTACAAACACATTAAGCAGCATTACATTTTTAATTGCCATTGTCATTACCCTATTTAATCTCTTAAGCATGAAAGCAGGAGATCAACACCTTTATCAACATACAAGCACTTGTGATGCCTATGCAAATATCTGTAAAAAAAAAAAATGGCACTAAGCAAAAATTGGACAATATAGGAACTGAAAGACAGCTTGTTTCATCTGATTATTTTTGAGTGGGGAAGCACAGTGAGGAGGCAAGGTGATATTTTAGATTAGAATTATTTTTTCCACAAAAGCCTTGATTTTAAACTTGTATATGACATCGCAGAAAACTTGAAGTTCAATAAAGGAAAATACGTGCACATGGGAGCATTTTCTTAATTGGACTCTTGAGCTGAAGACTCAGATGTATTTCTGGTAGATGAAATGCTTCATATTAAATGTCAAGATGTAGTGAAGAAGTGACACTTAAAATGAACTGAAGAAAGAAGCAAAATGGAATAAATTTAAGGCAGTGTTTATTAGTCGATGATATTATAAGCATAGAGCAATTCACCTTTTAAAACTAATTTCTACTTATCTGGGATAATGATTGGGTGTCAGGAGTCAGGAATACAACTTAAAACCAGTATCCAAGGGGAGAAGGAAAATCCTATGGAAATAACTAGAAAACATGTAACACAACTTAGAGGAAACCTACTAAATTCAGCCAGTCTAATTAACACCAATGGTACTCCATATCTGCTCTATAAATATGCCCTAAGGAACATTGTTCCAGAAATACATCTGTAGAGCCTTATTTAAGTTTGTAGTCAGTGCCTGGTCCAGGCAGACAACCTCCAGAGCCTGTGGCTTTCCCCTCCTTCCACTTGCACCCAGCTGGCTCCTTCCACCCACTGCAGGACCTGTGTGTTTTGGTAGAGGTCAGTTCAGTGAAAGGAGCCACAACCTCTATAGAAGTGCCTTCTTCCCTTAACACTTGATGGTTTCTGGCTCCTTTCACCCTTTGCAGACCTCTGCACTTTCAATCTTACTAAGATCTTACATTTTCTACAGTGACCTTGGAAGGTCAGTGACTCTGACCTCACTTTTACATCTTTTTATAAATTCTTCAAAATTTCCATTTGTTCAGCGTACCATTACTCTCTTGCTACGGACACCTCCAAATCCTTTTCATTCTTTGAATTATCTCCCTTTACTCAACACCTATTTTAATTCAGCTTCACCAGCTTTCTCTTTTCACCCTGTCAGACACTTTTCTCATCCATCTTTCACAATCCACCCTCCCTTTTTAAAATGATACAGCTTCTCCTATCACCTCTGACAACACGTCCTTTCTGTTATTGACATCATGGCACCATCACATCCTGAGGTCTGATTCTCCTCCTGCTCCTCCTCTCACACTGCTGAAGCATGCATGAGAAAGTGCTCCGATTTTGCTGGCTTCCTGCACTTTGCATTGATTCTCCCTTTTCTCATCTTTGTCCTTTTTCTTCTGAAACACCCCAGATTGATCCTTCTGCTGTCAGCCCTCATTTCAACTACGGCTCCCTCTTACCTGCCACCACACACACACACACTCATCTGTTCAAACCCTTATTAAAATTTAGTCTGAAAAACTAACAATCTTCTCTGTGCATCTTTCTTGACCAGTGCAATCACTCGTGAGTCTAGAACTGACCTTTAAAGTCTTAGCAGCTCTGATTTGAAAAAAAAATCCTCAAATTTATGATTTACATGCATAGCCTAGATTTCTCTGTAACTTGCACGTTCTTTTTATATCTGTTCATCAGAACTAATGCAGATTAATAGATATAGCTCTTTTTTGCCAGTCCTTTATTTCTTTTTCTTCCTATTTTAAATACCTTCAGCATCTGAGGAATGCTATTTGTCTTTTTCTACTTCTCACCTGAGCAGTGCTCAGGAAAGTCAAAACCAGAACTACTACTGTTATTAAAAATAAGACTTAGATATTACTAGAGATTTAGACTCCGATTGTTGGAAATGACAAAGAGCAGAAAAAAGAGTAAAGAGAAAGCAAGGAAAGAGAGGGAAACGCAAGCCAGACTGTAGGCTGCACCAAGATTAAGGGTGATTTTGGAGCTAAGGAATTCCTAAACCTCCCAGCTACACTGTCCAGGCTTTTTCACAATGTTATAATGTGCCCTCATGGTTTTACCTAACACCAGGTTTTGGGAACAACTTTTCCCAAATCCCGTCTGTCATTTTCTTTCTCCATTATCACTGTATCATGCTTGAAAATGAGGATGCAAACAGACAGATTCAATGGTAGAAAGATTACATGTAAACTATCAGAGTAGACTATTTTTATATGGAAAAATAAAGCTGCAAAGTTCATTTATTTAGTAGATGTCCATTCCAACCACCTGGAAGTAAAACAACTGGCACGTGGGTGGTAGCAACATGTAGGTCAATGCTACATGAGGATATTTGTCACTATTTGTATCTAGCACAGGTGTATATTAATTATATATTTGCTGGAAGGCAGCCAACAGTCAGACTTCCAGGGAAGCACTTATACAATGGTCTTATACACAAAGATTTAAAAAAATAAAAGGAAGCCCACAATTCTCCTACTTCTCTCCTGTTCATACTACTTCTCTATCTCTGTGCTGGAAGAGCAATTGTAAATCTGGATGCATCCAGGAACACTTTGCAGGATTCATCAAATACTAGTCTTCAACCTATCAAAATAAGATACCTACTACAACAAAATTTTTAGGCTCAGTATTTTATCTTCAAGACAAATTGAAATTCTTTTGCTAGATCTGAAACTGGCTTGTATTCAGAAAGACATAAAAATTTCTAGTAAATGTCAGCAGTGACATAACATATACATAATTGTAACAGGAACAATGAATCTACTTGGCATTAGCTTCACTAAGTCACTTCTGGGTCAGCTCTGCTGCAGAACAGCAAATTTAAAGAGGATCTGCAACAGATAGCTCTCAAAGCACCCATTTACTTGCTTGCAAAACTCCTCCTTGACTACAAGCTTAAAATATTTTGAGGAATTTGGAAAAGACTAAGGCAAAATATTGTTTTCGTAAAACCGAGTGACTGACACTACCAAGAAAACAGAAGTGTTCTTATTTTTCAGGACACAGGTATCAAAAAGTCAATCTGAAAAGGAAAGAATTGTATCTCAAATAAGAATCAACCAGGAGCATGTAGCTTCTTAGTTAAATAATTTAATCTCGAGCTTAACAGCTTTTACCAATGCTGCAGCATATTGTGATTACAAAACATCATTGCTCTTGGGAGAGGTTCCCTGCAGACAGCTGCTCCACCGCTGCGTGCACAGCTGCGATGGAACCCAGCCTGTCCATAGGCGAGACCTGAGGTGAGCTACAGCTCTGAACTCAGCTGGGGTGGTAATTTAACTCTGCTGTAAAATGCACTTTTAAATTTTCTACTTCATATAAATACCCTGCTTTAAAACTTTTTTTTTTTTTTTACTTTTTTTTTTTTTTAAGCAAATATAGTGTTTATTTCTTTCCAGACACAATTTTTTTTTAAACTGCAATCAATATTGGCCACTGCTATTTATTCTAAACTTAGCAATGGTTGTATTTAAATCAGAAATAAAAACAATAAAAACTTGATATATGATCACTCAATTTTTATAGTATTAGCATTCCACTTCTAAGCAGATTATTTCCCAAAAACCACTCATGTAAAATGTGTTCATATTTCGTGATCTTAAAAAAAAGAATTAATTTTTTTAAAATCTGTAGTTTAAATGGATAGTTAAACAGAATCAGTCTAAATCCATGGCAAGCCACTATGTTTTGCCTATAGCATTACAGGTGCTATGAAGAGATACGTTATGTGAGGAAGCACTTTTTTCTAGCTCTGTCATCTGTGTGTTGTGCATCAGCAACCATGTTTATGCCATTTATATGTGTAGGTAGCATGAGAGCTGTCATTATAATTGCATTTTTCAGAGAGAGGCACAATGATATTTGCATTTTTGCTTGCAAGATTACATAGTTAGGGAGATCTGCCTTTGGAAAGTGCACGGATGGAGAGTCTGATTCTGCCTGGCAGTGGGAGAGCAGAGGTGAGGACAGATTTGCCTTCTATGAATGTCCCTGCAGAATGGTGGGAATCTGCGGAAGCAACCTGACACACTGCTCAGCCTGCCGCAGCCCTCGGGAGGCCAGCAAGCCCCTCTAATCCTTGCTGCCAGCTGGCTGAGGTGCAGAGGTGTGAGATAAATGGTGCCTTCAGCCAACAAAACACTGGAGATTACAGAGGGTGAAGATTCCTTCTATGCCACTGGCTTTATATGGATTTCTGAACTTTAATGCAGAGACCTTGTTTGGCTGTTTCTTCAAAAGTAAAACACTCACAGTCCTTTCCCTCTTTCCTGGTATGACAGGCTTGCACATGGCTCAGCCTCTGCGACAGAAAAACCTGAGTAGCTCCTTCTGTGACACTTTACAATTCAGATCTTTTCTGAGCTCATCTTTGAGACTGCCCAATAATATTTCATGCCTGTTTATCAGTACCATGTTTGCTAATGCATTGCATGGCACCATTCACATCTATATACTCCGAGATTAGGCAGTGTTTCCATTAGGGAATTATAACTCATCCTTACAATTTGATTCCAGACAGAATTGTAGCTTTCAGTGTCAGAGCCCAGAGTCATTTAAATAATGGAATTGGGCTACAAAATCTGTTTAGTTTCCAGTTTATATTTTATATTTCAAACAAAATGCAAAAACATTGAAAGAGGTAAAATTGGGTAATGTAAAGCACATTTAGGATTCAGTTTTACTCATATCAAAGTTTGCTGCTTTTGTGCATTTATCTTTTTAAAAAACCTTATTTCTATGTTGAGTATTCTACAAATACTTTCCTCAAAATGAAATTTCTCAAGAATACTTACAATAGAGATTTGCACATCCATCTATCACTGTGCAGATAACTAACATCATTACATGGGTAGTTGATAAAAGAATATTTTGAACATGTAATGGCTATGAAATGCTAAAGAATATATAAAGAGCTCTGATATTTTTCAGTCGACAGTCCTACACCATCACGCTGTATCAAAGACAGCATTTTACATTCAAGAAACAGCTTTCTGCAGAAGAAAGATGAGAGTGCCAGGAAACTAATTTAAAAAATGAACAGCAATCTTTGACCGAGCTTTTCAAAACTGTATGCTTAGATACAGGTTTTAAGCGCCCAGATATACATCACTCTCTATTAACCAGGTCATTCTGCACATGATGGGCAAGACATGATGTTTGGAGTCCCAGGGAGAATTCCAGATGTTTTTGCTACTCTTGTCAGTAAATGTTAGTATCCATGGATAAACCCTCCTTTTATTTTAATTAACTCTTATTCTATGAACTACTTAGAACAATATATATATATAACAAAAAACTTCCCTGATGGTTTTATTCCTTTTATTCTGGTTTCCATTAAGTTGTATAAAATTATTATTTTATGATGTCACTGAACTCAAATAATTTCATTTTCTATTTGCTATTCTATAGATGTATCATAGAATCACAGAGTCTAGAAGAGCCTCCAAAAGTCACTTAGTCCAAATTCATGCTCAAAGCAGGGCCACTTAGATCAGGTTGCTCAAGGGATGCACCCAGGCAAATACTGAAATGCTTGAAGTACAGAAATACCAGCTCTCTGGGAGATCTCTTCCAGTACCTGGCTGCCCTCATACTGAAAATAGTTTTTTTCTTAAATCTAATCAGCGTTTCCTATGTCAATTGCCTTTTTTGCTAACATTGAGCATTTCTGGGAAGAGCCTGGCTCTGTCTTCTCTACACTGTCCTGCTAGGTAGTTGAAGACAGCAATATATTCTCCCTTAATATATTCTCTCAGTTCTTAAGGCTGAACAAGGTTCTCCTTGAGCATCATGTCTTTCAGATCCCTGACTGCCCTGGTTACCCTCAGCTGGACTCACTCAGTTATATCAAAGTCCTCCTTGTATTGGGCAGCCCAAAACAGGACACAGCACTCCCAATGGGAGTCATGTCCTATGGGCTAAAAAAACCCGCTACAGTGAATTATCTTCTGTTTTTATAGATCTACTGAACTTATATTTATAATGTACTACTTTAAATTTATACTTATATTTATAATATTTATAGTAAAGTCATGTTATAATACATTTTAAAGAAATAGAGCTTGTGTTACAGATTCAATAAATGCAGCATTTGATAAAAACAGTTAAATCTTTGATATATACCCCTAAAAACACTATCAAGCAAAATTATAATCGAGCTGTTTTCCAAGGGGAAGTATGTGTGACACTCTTACTAAATTATTTTAATGTAGCATTAGAAACCATTACATTTTTACCTTTGGAAAACAGTAGCAAAGAACAAATGTCCACTGAAACAGTCAACAGAAGAAAAATAAAACAAAAAAGGTAAAAAAGAAAAAGTTGCTAATGTTACAATTCAAATTCACAACATATAATTTGTTTGGACTTCAAAAAATCCATTACACATTTGCCTTAGAGACTTAATCCTGTTTTAAAAATTATTTACAAAGTTTTAGAAGGAAGGTTAAGTTACAGGAGTCATACGCAAATACCAAAATTGCTGAGACAGAAATTATTAGCAAAGTACCACAACAACTACCATGGTCTGAACACAAAGATGACAATCATATTATGCTGTAGAGATTATCCTTTTAACATAGGATAAGAATTTCCCTAAGACTATTATGACAAAGCGAAGGATGAGACACAAACATGAAAAGATATGTTATTACCATTTGACAAAAGTGGGAGACAGGATGCCAAGCGTTGAAATAAATTGCTTAAGGCAACATATGAAGATACCTGCGCTGAAACCAAATCTTCTGAAGCCCAGACTTACATCTGACAGTAATTCAAGAGCTCTGCTTTCAGTTCCTGTGCATTAGCCCATCTTCTGAACAGCCGTGATTCTTCTTCCACTTAATCGAATGACAAAACTCAGACTGACTTAATGGTATAGGGGTGGCACTTAGAAATGGGCAGGTCTCTCCTGTACCCACCGAACGTGATAAACCCCAGTGGTGAGGTGGCCCAGCAGAAGTGCTGGAGCACATGGCAGGGTTGCACTGGGTGAAGAAAGGATGCGGGAGGGTGCTCCCAGGCCTGGGCACGTGGACAGGCTCCTTCCCAGGGCCATGCCTACAGGGAGACTAAGAGCCACCCACCCTCTGAACAGCAAAGAGCTCATCATTTGCACCCGAATTGTGTTCCCTACCGCTTCATTCACTACCTCTCCCTTATTCTGAGCCACCCATAAAACTGTATTACCACAATACCAAATTATTATTTTATTCTATGATTCTCCTAACTTTTACCCAGTGACAGCCTACTCAACCCACCTTTGCCTCCTCCAGAACATTGTCAAGGATATGATTTTGTTCCTTTGAAATATCTTTAAATCTCTCTAGATCTGCTGTTAACTATTTGATATATACACATTTATATAAACATGCACACTCACAAAACCTACAAGCAATATAATTTGTACAGGGGAAATGAAAGGCTATACAAATATTAATTTAAGCCTGTACTATTTAAAAAAAAAACAACCCTCAAATATTCTAATATGCCTTAACATTTTCAAACAGGAAACTCATCAATTTTCCCCTCATTTTTTTCAAGGGCTTTAAATGTTCCTTAGTATACCTTTCTATATCATAGAATCATAGAATGGTTAGGGTTGGAAGGGACCTTAAAGATCATCTAGCTCCAAATCCCCTGCCATCAGCAGGGACACCTTCCACTAGACCAGGTTGCTCAAAGCCTCATCCAACCTGGCCTTCAACACTTCCAGGGAGGGGGCATCCACCACTTCCTTGGGCAACCTGTTCCAGTGTCTCACCACCCTCACAGTGAAGAATTTCTCCCTAATATCTAATCTAAACCTACCCTCTTTCAGCTTAAAGCCATTTCCCCTTGTTCTGTCATTAACTGCAAACCTGAAACCAGAAATAGATAAAGAAAAATCTATTACTATAAGACTACTTAATTTCAAAGTTTATAACTAGAAAGATGTAACATTAAAAAAAAAAAAAGGCATAATGATTTTAAACAAAGAGTATGAAAATAAGCAGTTTATAGTTAAACTTCAATGTCATATTACAGGAGTCAGGTAGTTATATTTGTTTACCAAAATTTAGAGTCTGGTTCAAGGTGAAGCCCTCCCCAGAGTGTTAGAAAATTAATAGCTAGGCAGCACAGAGAAAGTTTCCTGTCAATCTACAAAGAAGTGAAACTACCACAGTCAACAACACATGTGCAATGATCACACATTTGATTACTCAGTATTCAGCAACACTTTTGCTACAAATAAGTATGAAAGGAGAGATGAAAAAAAACAAGTTGCAGTGAACAAAAGCAGCATGATAACACTTATTAGTACATCTACTTTTCTACTGCTGCATGTGCCATCTAGCCAAGCTCAGACACAAAGACTTGTAAAAGTACTTGATGGGATTCCACCGGCTACAAATTTTGCCCCTATACTCTGAAATGTCTTTAAAACTAAAACTGTTATTACATCTAAATGGTGAGAGTATTATCATTTGGGCATTACAGTCAAGTCACAAAATCAGCCTTCATCTACTGTTCTTGTCATGGCCTTGGTACCATGGACACAAGCACAACTCTCATTCATTTCAATAGCAGCAGTGGTTGCTACATACTGAAAGACACCATGTAATTGCTTTTAAGCTGATTAAGGGGAGCATACAGCACAAGTTCATTCTGTTTTATCTTCTGTTTCTGTTTCCATTTTGCCAAGGATTTGAAAACAAATGGAGCAAATATGACATTCTCTGTAGCCACAGTAATAAAATATTTCTATACTGTTTGTGAAAAAAGTGGTACAATGTTTGCATTACATATAATGTTATTTTCTCTCATAAATGGATTTAATTTTACCAAGTGCTTAGTTAAATTTTAAGCCTGAAGGAAACTGTTGCCAGTCAAAAACTGTATTACACAAGGCAACATATTTTGTTGCAGTTCATTCAATGACCTGAAATACTATCGCATTTCAAAAAACTGATGCTGTGACAGGAACTGAAGCACCCAGCAGAATTGCAAATGTGCTGTGATGGGCAAAGCTGAGCAGGAAGCTGGGGAGAGAAGGGCTGACAGATAAAGACACTCAGGTTTCTCTTCCTCCCCTCCCCAACCCCTGCCTGCCCCTGTGCCTGGGGTTTGCTGGTGCAACCCATGAGAAGAGAGTCTGCCAAGGAGCTACTTGATGACCAGCTTCAGGCTTTTGGCATGCGATGGGCCTTCTAAAGCAGCAAGGTTACAGCACAATTACTGCACAAGTCCAGAACTGTGCAGTATTGAACCATGTGCTGACTGGTTCTGGGACAGCCTAAACATCTTCTGTTCCCCAGACTTCAGACAGTTTTGGGATGCTAGAGGGTACTGTCGCGTAATCCTTTATCATTTACCATAACCATCCCCAGGAGCAGAATTCAGTGGCAGTAGAAGCAATAGCAGAACACAGCAAATAAAATACAAGTAGGATGTAGATGTACAAATTACTTCTTTTTTTTTTTTTTCTTTTTTTTTTTTGCATTAATACTGTTGTATATAAACGAATAGCATTAAACTTATTTCTTATTTGGAGAATGTAAGTTGCCTCACCCCTAGCAGTGTTAAACAATCATCTAAGCCTTTTTTCTTAACACTATGATGGCACTTCCTAAAATAATTTTGGATGCAAAAGAAATAAAAAATTGGACAAGAACTACCAGCAATGAAAAAACTAAGTAAAATACCCTAAAAAAACCCCAAAACTTAAGAACTGTGATTTTTTATCAAATATAGTTGCTTATCTGTGTCTGTAACAGATGTTTAAAGTAAATGTACCATGGCAAACCAGTAATGGATATTCTGATTATAAGGTAAAAATTGCTTTATCAATTACATTCACAGAAGGCTGAAGCATGCATACATAATATATAGTAACATACTGATAATGCTGGACAGAAAACAGATTCTACAAAGGACGGTCTGAGAGAGTGAAGAGGAGGCACCAAAATTTGCTTTTGTTCCACTTACAAATGAAGATGAAACCTTTCAACTTTGCAACTAAGTAACAGACAAATAAAATAGTGACTCAGAATGATTCTATTAGACAGTGGAGTTCTCCACATTTCAGATCCAGGGCGAACAAACTCCCAAACCCAAGCTTGTTGGCTACAGTACCATATCACTCACACTGAGGTTGTTCCACGAGACCAAATACAAATACATCAGTTGTGAGATGGTCTCTCCATGGAGAGACCAATTTTAAAATGTTCTGGGTTCAAGTACCTTGCTATTCTGAGATGTAAAAATGCCCTGAACTCATCCAACCAGAAAATGTATCCTAAAAACAAAGAAACAAACAAAAAAACCCCCTAAAAACCCCCAACCCTAAAAAAATTGAAAAGCTTTCCTTCACCTTTTGCTGACCTAACTCCATGTGTAGCATGTGCACACCAACATCCCAGAGATGTGCCATTGAATCCTAAAGTTCTTTTGGTGACACCCAAATTTTACCTCAGCTACCCCTAAACAATTCCTACAGAAGTAGTAAGAATTAGTTACACATTTCAAATTAATTACTTACTAACTAGATACTGCCCAGAACATGCAAATATGTGTTAGGTAAGATTAATTATATTAAAATATTAGTTATATATCATGTGGTAGGCTGCAGAGCACTACATAGAACTGAAACACAAGGCTATTTAGCATGTTGCCATAGAGTAACAAAAGGTCTTGTTCAAACAAGTAGGCGTTACCTTCACTTGGGCAAAACTCTTCAGTGAACTGAAGGAACACTCAGTACATATTGGGATTTTTGGTCAAGAGGGATTGGCAGAAGAGGCCTGTACAGCGCAGGACAGTTAATTCATAACTTGGTACACCTAACAGAATTCAACAGACTGAGCACCTGCAGTAATTCTAAATGGCTTTCTATGTATGGCTTGAACAGTTTACAATGAAGATAAAAGTGACAGAAGTGATTAGTTTGGTTTGCATTCAAGTTGATAAACAAAAGTTACAAGTGTATTTGAATAAATTATAAATCATGAATTATGAAATTATACAACATCAGAATGATGAAAACCATTGATTTCCGTGTCTGCCTAAGGGCAAACAAAGAACAAAAGAATGAGATTTATAGAGTATTCACTAGGAATACTTCAAAAATGATGTACATTTTTCCTGTGAGAGCAGATCAATACAATAACTTTATTTTTAAGCTAAGACACGAGTACAGCTAGGACAACCTTATCACTTATTCTATCTCGTCTCACACATATGCAATGATATGCACATAATGTCTATACCAGCAAGATACAATTTTTGAAAATATAACACTTCGCTGTGAGCTCCTGGCAGCAGAGATCACATTTGTGCTCTACATCTTGCACTTAGCACAAGCATCCTGGGGCTAAGTGACATTTGCCTTCTTCACTCTACAAAAGAAAATGCTCCTTTACTTCAAACAATTAATGACATGTTGTGAAGGACTGATTGAAAAATATACGTTTCCAATTTTATTCGCAATATGGAATAAGATGGAAAAGTACTTATAAAACAGGCTAAGCTCTTCCCTAGGGGGAAAATATGCATCAAAGTAAATATGTTGATGGTTTCTTCTTGGGCATTTTTTTATTATTTTTTGGTTGGGTTTGGTTTGTTTGTTTGTTTGTTTGTTTTTAAATGGCTAATAGGTTGTAACCAGGCCTGCAGGAGAACGTGTTGGTAGGTGTGCCTGCCTCTCTGTGTCCAGTCCTGGGGAACACACAAACCCTTAGCATTACACTGACATGGCAGTCGGATGTGGCACACACGTCCTCCTTGGGACGTGCAGTCCTCTAATTGCTCATCAGTCCAGTGGGCTCCAATGGAAAAACGTACAGCACTAAGGCTAATACAGCGTGAGTTTGTGCTGCATGGTCAGTGTCTCGGGAGAGGCACGACAAGAACGTGACGATTTTCCAGCTGGGCAGAACGATATGTCTATTCTTACTGATAATGCTCTTGCAGCCATCACAGCCTCAGGACAGGATTGAGTCAAAGTTTGCAGAAGGAGGGAATATCTTTTCTTAGATCAACTAATGCAACTGAAGAACAGACAAGCTGTCAGATACACAAGACTTTCAGCTCTGCTGGATACCAAAATCACAGACTCAGGAGAGATACTATTCTTATGGAAATTTATAATCTTCCCTATCTTGGTCCTTTCCACACGATCCCTTCAACATTTCTTAGGAGATAATTTACCTGTTTCTGTCTCCTGTACAAATAATTGCTTTCCCCGTAACCTCACCCTGCTTCCCTTTAGTTATTTAGTTAATTATTCAGTTAGCAGCAACTTTTCTCTCTCTGACTGACCAGCATATTCCCTTAAACTCACATGCAATTTATTCTCAGCTTCTATTTAGATTTGAAGTTTGCTATTCCCGTTTCAGATGAGTCTGGTGCTGTCCACTCTTCACTGCTCAGTAAAGAAGCTGTTATTGTGAGGCATAGATTTGGTAACGTTGCAGATGGTAAACTAAATTTTTGTTGTTAGGAAATTACTAGGTAAGGGTCACTCACTGTTAATCATTAATTGGCTGTTAAGGTATGTTTAGCAGTTGCTAGAAATTCTTCTTTATAAATGTCATGAGGCTCCTTAAATAGAATATATAAATATACAATTAAACATATAGAGAGAATATGCCTACTTTATCTCAGAAGTCAAGGTTACTTGGTGGAGACAGACTTTAATTGCCTGTATTTAGGAAAAAAAAAAAAAAACAAACAGAAGCAACATTTCTAAATAAGTACTCTGATTCAGCACTGTCTTTAGTATTTACAGTCCCATATCCAATAAAAAATATTAACTATAATTTATCATTAATGGACATAGAGATACAATCCCATTTTTTCAGAGAGTTAGTACCAGTTCATCCTTATCTGAACAAAACAAATAATGTATAGGTTTTATCTTCATAAAAGGCACTGGAAAAAAAAAAAATCACTCATTTCAGGAGGATAAAGATCAGATTTTTTTATTTTTATTTTTTTTTTAGAACTGTATGTAAAAATAGACTGTTCTGTTTTGGAAGTTTTGAGGACAGCACTTACAGTCTTAAATACATCGTATTGTACTTAGTTCTACAAAATTAATTTTTTTCTCAACAGAATAACAGTCCTTACATAAGTTTTGATACTTCCCACATGAAATGGAAGAAAATATTCTGCACAGTTTCGGGTTAATAAACCTAGCAGATATTTGAGAAGTTCTAAATTTCAGACTAAAACAGAATTCAAGTAATTACAGGAATTGCTCAGAATGATTAACACAAAATGAACTTCTTTCCTTGAGGAACAAATAATATTCTGCATGCACCTAACAAAAGCTTAAGTACCCTTGACATAATTTCATATAGCTACACCATTATATTTCATATACTGTTACATTATTACATTATATGCAGCTAGTTATACACGATACTGCAGTACAGAAACAGTACTAATACAAATGAAAAGAAATCATATTCTCAGGCCAAAGAACTAGAAATATGCAGCTCTGCAGAATCCTGCCCTGCTACTTCCCAGGAAGGAGGACAGGATAAGCCTTAACAACAGGTTGCCTGTAGCCCACTGCATTTGGGAGAATAGCCTTTAAAGAAGCACAAGGGGGAATGCTCATGTGGAAGAGGAGTTACTGGCTTTGCTTTTTGAAATGGAATAATCCATCAGCTCACATTGAACATAAGTGGCCACGCAGCCTGAGCTTCATAAAGATTTCTAATGAGTATCCTCAAGTGACTGCATGCTCCAGCATAAAGGCACTACTTCAGGAGGACTCTGCTGGTGACACTACCTAAACCAACGTACACTTTTTAGAATACAACACAAATAGCCATGAGGAAAAAGGGAATGAATCCATCCACTTCCCACTGTATCTCTTCCTCTCTATGATCAGAATTTCCAGATAATCTAACAAAGTGCAGAAAAGTGGATTGAAAAGCAAATTGAATCTTTGATAGAACTATAGACATGACTGAAGTCAGCAGGACTATTCCAAAAAGGCACTAAGGTTTGCCTATTCCAGTAGAAGTATTTTCTAAATGTGGATGATAGATTATTATGTATTATTGTTTCTCGAAGGTAGTAACAGCAATAAGAAATAATTTACAACTAGTGCCCTGTTTATGGCCTCATAATAGGATGACTTAAATGCTGCATGGACCTTGGCCCTCAAAGAGTGAAAAGTTTTATTCTTTATGAACCTTGCATGATGGCTATTTTATCTGAAGAAGAAAGCTGTTTAAAGTATAAGAGCAGGAAGTTTTCCCTTGGTGTCTCTCTTGCTGTATGACTAATGCGCCCTTTTGATTTCTATTGTATGAAAATCCTCTGGGAGGTTTAGGGTAGTTTTATTGCAGAAATATATCAGATCTTATTGGCCTTCTAGGCTGATTAGTGGTAGGTTGTTTCTCACAGCTCTTCTTTGTTCTCTATCATTGTACCTCTCCTTGAGCTGCTCCGGTGAGGTTTACGGTGTTAAATCTTGTTTTGCAGGAACGCGTAGGATGGTTTCTATAGCCTGATTTCTGTGTCACGAAGAATTGCATAAGGTGTCCTTAAAAGTGACAGAACAGGTTGCAGTGGATCTCTCTTTTCAGTTCATAAATTTTATTAATTTTTTTTTTTCAAATACATATATGCCATTAAATGCAGAGTCAAAACCAGCTGGATATTACAAGCCTTCCATGGAAACAAATGTTCAGATTTTTGGATGTCTTCCAGCCACTTTCTCATGCTAGACTGGTGGAAAGCAAGCCTGACACTGGTGATGCCTGCCAGGATCAACGCAGGATTTTTCTCCTATATGGCTAGAATAAAATTTCTAAAACAGTTGGAAGGAATACATGTGTGAAAGGCAGAGGTTTAAGCAATGTGTGCCTGTCCCATCCATAGCTACAGAGCAGCACAATGGTATTGAATACAATCCAGAGAAACCCTCACCCTTCCACCGGATAACTAGACAAGAGTGCAATACTTCACATTGCAATGGTACAGTGTAGGATTCTGAAATTTTTCCACAGTTCCTTGTTCTGAGAGAAATGGGGCAAAGCCAAGATCAGTACTACAGAGGTACATAGCTAGAGATGGACGTGTGTGTGCTGTCTCACAGTAACCCACTACAATCTGAATTCCAGTAAGCTTTGGAGAAGTCTGGAACTACAGCAAAATTTTATTGCTAATCCATATAATCTTTCACAAAAAAAATTAATTCCTCATTCCTCCAAATTCAAGGGATAGGATAGGTGGGGTAGAATTTCACAAAATCCAACTCTATAATTGGAAGCATAATCAGAAATGTAACTCCTGCATTTAGAAGCTGTAATGTAAATGGTCTGTTCTGGTCATTTGTATTATTAGCTGGATGAAAATCTTTAAGATGAATAATTAATTTGCTGAAAAAATAAAGGTTGTCTAGCACTCTCTATGGAAGCAACTTAAATTTGGAGGAGTTTTTCAGGGGGTGGGGGGGGGCAGGGGAAGGGGACGATAAGGGAACTCAAAATATTTAACTTTTTTAAAATGAAGTATTTATGTTTTCTTGTTTTGAGACTATCTTTAACTATGCTAATTACAGAAAAAAGATCTAAGCAAAGAATATTTTATTCTAATTCAGGCCAATATGTCACATTAACTATTTTTAAACGTTCAAACATCAATACAAATTACAGACTTTTTTCCACATATCTCTAATTATTATAACCTGGTTTTCTGCAAAGGCATTTTTGTGTAGTGTGTTCATTTGCCATTCATTTCTCATAGCATTTCTTTCCAACAAGCCCTTGTTCCATTCATAAAGAAAACATAAATAATTAGTCCAAGCAGTAATGTTCAGTAACACCTGAAATGTCTTCCAGTACCCCATACTAATTTAAAAATAATAACAACGAGAATGTCAATGCATCTTAAAAAAAATGTTATTGCTACTTTCTATGTGCAGCAGTCTATGATTCATTGGTTGGCAAAAAGAAAATCTTTCGCTGAAATACTAAGCAGGTTATAAAACATCATTTGTGTGTTACTTTCGCAGTGGTTTTAATCTGTCATTATAAAACCATCCAATTAGGACAACAAAAAGGAAGGCTGTATTTTTTAAGCGCTGTTTCTGCCCAAATTAGCTGCTTCATTTTGACATAGTACATTTTTGCCTTAGAACTTTTCTGAAGTGTTACATTTGATTTTTATGTCAAAGAATTGCACAACATATTTTATTTTTATTTTAAATGGGAGCTATGGGAAATCTTCCCCGATTTACTTGGAACCTGGAAACTCATGCTTGGATAGCACAGAGTTTTTGATCAAAGACAGCATTTTAACCTATACACATTACACCAGAAGACTGCAACCAGAGTGTGGTAGGTTTGTTCCCACTGCAATTACAAGCACTTTGAATTCAGGCTTTTTATGAACTTGTGTTAGGCCATTAATTATCTTATTAGATTTTATAAAGTACCACAAAAAGGGAAATCTTGGTCTATAACTTTGAGGCAAACATCTGCTTTTAGAGTAAAGTGCTATTTACTCGTGCACTTACAGCAGGCAGAACCTTGCTTTATAATGGCAGAAATCACAACAGATCTCCAGATCTGCATGCAGCTTCTGGTTTGAATTATTAATATATTCACTCACTCAGCAGATCAAGGCTTTTTTTCACCCCATTGTAAAGCTGAACACAGCACCACAGAACCATACTTTTTCACTCAGGAGTTGCTTGGTGCATTTCCGAGACGGCAATGTTTTGGTGCAATATTTGTTCCTTTGTTCCAAATTATATAAAAATATTATTTTAGACATACACCCATATGTTTTCCCATCTCATGCTTTTGCCAACTCTGTCAGGAAAATGATTTTTCTTTATAGTGCTTAAGGACCAGACCTCTCCAAGAATCCTTGGGGATGGTCTCCTACTATAAAGTATTTCTGAGGGCACTGACAAAACATGTACGTATCTAAAATTTGTAGCATGTCTGATGAGTTAATGTGCTGTATATTTGTTATCATCATATGTTTTTAGCAGGCTCCTGCTCCTCACATTGCAACAATTAATTTTTTTCCAGTCCTCTCATCACTTCTTTTCCTTCCTACCTCGAGACTCTGCGTTAATGATCAGAAAATAAAGGAAAAAACATTAAGAAATAAGATCCAGAATGAGGACCACACGTTCTTTTCACATGAGAGAAGTAGTAGAGAGTCTATTGAAGCTAAGCTAGCAGCCAAGGCACACCTTAGCAACAAAAGATACAAGGACCAAATTATTCCAAAATGGCAGAGCACATCATTGTACAGATCCCTGGACTTACTGCATAAACATGACATTTTGTTCTTGTGCTCTTTCAAGTTTATAACTGTCCTAACCACCTGGTACATAGCATGAAATTGTTTTCCCAGGGAGAACATAGCTTAATTAGCCTGTATGTGGTATTTATCCTGCTTACTTCCTTGCCAGTTAGAGAAGTAAATAGTCTAACAAAAATGTTCCAAATGTGTTTAGTTTAAATTCAGATTTGCCTCTCTCTTGCACACACTTAAGGTGTAGTTCCTCACTTGCACAAAGCTCTTCTGCTTTCAATCTTTTTCACGGCAAAAGCAATGGTAACCGGGAGATTTATTGAGAGTTGTCTGTGATGGAGAATTACATGCATACATTTATTTGTTCTTCTGTTTTTTCTTTATTCTTCATTACAGTGTTTGGATCCATTGATTGTCCTACCACGTAAATACCAAGTATTTACGCTTCACAGTTAGAATTTTTCTGTCCACCTGGTCCCCAAGAACTTTTTCAGGTAATGGAGCAATGCTATAGACCTCAGGAAGTTATGGACAAGCATATATTTAAAGGATTTATGCCTGACTGATAATTAATGAATTAAAATCAAACCAGAAGCAACATTCTTTGTGCCTTCACATAATTTCTGGCACTCTATTAATACAAACATTTTTCTTAGAGAAGAAAAGGTGTCAATGCTGAATCCTCTGGGGTTCAGGAAGAGAAGGGTGTGTTCTTTCACTAATATCACTAGATTTCTTTCAGGGAATGATTTTGCAGTGCTTCTGGACCAAGATGTTGATCTCCTGTCAGGATATTACATCGCTAATATGATAAGAAGCTATCCTTCCTCGTTGCTCTGAAAATATTTGAGCTATTTTTTATATATTAACTTTCTATATAATTTTCGTTACTATTTGGAAAGCAAAATCATCTGAAGAGTTTATAGTGTCACAGAAGGAGGCTTATAGAAATCTGTATGTTACAGTCCAATGCCCTCTCTAGGAAAGTTCAGAATAAAGTACACATAAAAGGTTTGAGGCAGTGGAATAATTTCAAAACACTTTTCTTAGGCAAAAGCACTTTAAAATGTTTATAGCACCTTTATATTTTTGCTGTGAGTGCTCCAATTTGAGTATCAGTCAAGCTGAATGCTCACAGCACAGCTCAGGACAAACTGAACTTATTTACAAATATAACCATCAAAAAGGATAATAAAAAGATAGGTCAGGAAGCCCAGCTGGGGAAGAATAACATCCCAAAAATAAAAAAAAAATCAGTTCTGGTTGAATAAAAAGCAGCAATTCGAATTCCTCGTGGTCAGCTACGGCTATTGAGCTGAGATGAGAGAAAGAAAAGTGAGTCTCTCACCATGAAAATAAACAGAAAGAAATGAAGCTATAAAGTCTCAGCAATAGCTGGATATTTCATTTCAGTTTGTGACATTCTCTTTCCAGAATGATTTCTCATGTCCAGGTGTCGGCATACACATATTTAACTTGTTTTCATATAGCAACACAGTATTGGCCAAACTTTTTGAAGCAGGCCACCATATTTTTCCAGATTGCTAAGGAGAAAGGAGGTGTGTGTCACACTTCCTCCAAGTTACCTTTCCTCTGCAGTCACCAGGGCCAAAGTCAGTGCAGCAGCTAGCATATAGACCAAGCCAGGCAGGAAAAGGAGCGTAAACCAAGCTTGTCCAAGTCTTCAACCCAGTTATACCCTTCCTGCCCACTTCCCACTCCCTACATCCAGCTGAAGTTCCCTGTTCTTCAATATCCATAGACACTTAATAACATCTTGGAGACCCTGACACTCTCAAATGCTACCAATTTTATGCCTTGCTGTCCAAACACACCATCTCACGCTCCTACACCTCTATCCAGTCAATTTTATTTAATCTCTGCAAGCAGCCACCCAGTCCACCTTTCTGGTAGGTCTCTATTGCCAAAAATGTGCCTATCAATTAGAACAGTTACTACTGTGCTTCACCAGTCATTAATTTGCATATTCCCTCAGGCAAATAACTAATTGGTTTAAAACATAGATTTATCTGCTTGTCTGTAATTTAGCAAAAAAAGCAGCTGCATTTGTGGCCAGCAGCAAAAGCTGGTTTATGCTGGTTGACCCTCAGAACAGCATCTTGGCAAACACAATCTGTAATTTTTTCATAGACAGTATATTAATGCTGAAGCAATATTATCAAGTTAAAACCTCAAAGTATAAAAGAAGTAATCTATTCTATCAAGGCAGTTAGGAAAGAATTAGACACAGTTTAACTAACTACGACAACGAAACATGGTATTGATGACATTCTCACTCATGCTGACTTTAGCTTGAAGATAATTTATTTTCCACCCCTGATTTCAACAGTGACCATGAGTGTGTAGAGATCTAGCAGAGGAAGGTCTTCCTCTGAGCAAAGTTTGTTACAGCAGCAACAACCTCTTACAAGGAAGAAAAAGAAGACAGAATTTTAAAATGCCATTTGCTCTAGAGGTTTTTCTGAACAGACCCTTTAAACAGAGACTATTCACTGTGTTAGGCAACACCTCACTTTTCTTCACCTCCTAAAAATTTACTTCAGACAGGAAAAACATTTTAGAATGTGAGTAGGAAGGAACAAGAAAACCAACAAGAAAAAACACAGCTTCAGAAGGGATTCATTCCTTCTGGCCTTACCTCCTCAACAGTCAAACTGGTCCTACTACAAAGCTTCAACACCAGGCTTATGCATCACCTACATCTCAAATGATGGAGTCCTATTTTAGGGACTCGCATCAGACCTTCTGTTGGTACTAGGTTGAATTTCACTCCCACCAGAAGCAGTATATTCACAGTCTGCACACCAGACATGCTGCACCTTTGCACTGCACCTTCATAACATTTTCAGACTTTACTGAAAAATAATGGAAGTGTCACACATCAATTTGGGGTTTATTTCTGTATTATGCCTTCATTTCTGTGACTGTGTTTTGTTACCTAAGAAACAGTCACTGGGTAAAGTTTGACTGATTATGTTGTCAGGTTGATTGTCAGTACCGTGGGTAGAGTTTCATGGGGTATATGTGTACGTGGGATGCAAAATTTAAAATAAATACTTGAAAAAGTTAGTTTTTCTTAGTAGTATTATGGAAAAAAGTATATGAAAACTAGGAGAAATTACACTTTTAAGAAGTTTATTAGGAGCTGAATTACATTTTGAGATTAATTTAGCCAAGGAAAGAAAAAGAGAATAGGCCTTCAACCAGGAAAGAAATCTGTATTGGAAGGTTAGTAACTTTATAAACTCTGCAAGATTTTAGTAAGTACTGAACTTAAGTTCAAATATCAGCAGTGCTCAATGCTTTCATTTGTCATTGCCTTACACAAAATATGGAAGCCTAACAGCCTTATTTAGTGACTTTCCAGTATCAGAATCTCTACATGCTTGATTATTTGGACGCTGGGAATAGGTGCAATTTTATGTGCAGCCCACATTATATAGATTGAAAGAATTTGTTAAACAAAAACCAAATAGCTGTCTGAGAGATTGGAATCTTCTTATAGTTAACCGTGTGTGGTCTGGATTTTCTATGACCACTGCCCTACCTCTCACGTAAAGAAAGAAGTTGCCACACCAAATAGAACTGTTCTGATATTGTGGCAGTGAGGAATATAAAAAGAGCAAGGAAAGAAAGAACATCATTTTAATTATCACATATTTAATACAACAGAACTTTATCAGGGTTCTGACAATAATGTAGAGATTCACTTGTATTGAGAAGCGTACTTTCTTACAGGTTTTTAAATAAGCTGTGGTAAAAGTGTGCATCAGAGAATAGACTTTTGTGTGCAATCTAAGTGCATTTTCCCTTATTATAACCTCCCCAGTATTTTTTACAGATGTTGTTTTACTCCCCTTACTATAGTCCTAATTATAATGGGGGATTTGCTGAGCAAAGTTATGACATATTATGCCTTTTCTTCACATTGTGTAAGACTGCTAGCGCTGCATCTGCAACATCAGAAACTACGCTGACAGAAACACACACTTCTGTTATTAATAACATTTACAAAATATGATTTTTCAGGGAGAAGACGGCCTTTTCTTCACATTGTGTAAGACTGCTAGCACTGCATCTGCAACATCAGAAACTACGCTGTGATTAATAACATTTACAAAATATGCTTTTTCGGGGAGAAGACAGATTGTTTTCAAGTACTTCAGCATGAGTTCTCCTACCATAGGTGCAGAATGTTGCAACCAAGGACAAAACTGTACACAGTGAAAACAGAAATCTCTGGGGAACTAGTCACTGATGACTTTGTAAGAGTGGCAAAGAAAAAATCAATCTTGTTCACTAGTCCTAAGCATGGCATACTTGCTCCTGAAGTGCTGGACAGTAGCCAGAGGTTTCTGGGTGCAATTCCCTACAAGGTCAGTTATTTTTTCCCTCATTAAAAAATAATGTCAGAACCACTGTAGCACAGTGGCTCGACAGCTTAATGTATCCTGGTTAGTGCGCTGGCCTTCTGCTCTCAAATACCAGTTGGGGATCAAAATGCACAGCAAAAACTCAATGAATTTCCAGGTCTGTTGCACTGGAACAGAGAGGGGTCTTTGGTTTTTGATATTATGAAGACATTTTGCTTTTGGGAAGGTAAACAGACCATATGTTTGGAGAGATGAGTGACTTCTGTAGGGATTTGAAAGAGCACAGATCTATTTTGTTGATTATTTCTATAATGAAGATAGAGTGAATAAACACATTACCAAAAATCCAATGTACTGGAAGACTGCTCCAAATGAGAGTATAACTCTGTGTTGGACAGCATTTATTGCTAGACATGATATTTTAATGGACAGACTACCTGCAAAGTAAGAATTCTATCTTTCCAAATATGTTAATGTTTCAGCATTTTTCCCTCCTACTCTGCAACAATTAAGAGATGTTTTTTCACTGTATTTGTCTCAGGGAAGATGGAGCTTTGGGAAGAAGAGGAGTTTAAAAAAAAACCCAACAATACAAAAACAAACCACCAGGTCCTTCTTTCTGTATAGTAAGCCCAGTGACTTGTGTGATCACCGGCAAAGTAGAAGACACAATCATAAGCTCCCCGTAGATAAAGCAAGAGATTGAACGTGGTTTCATACATCTATCTTGCAGCAGGCTTCAGAGTTTGGGGCTACAGAATCAACTTTTCTTTGGTCCAATCAATATTTAATCAAATTTATTCAGCAGAACAGAAATTCGGCAAGACTGAGTCTAGGTCTGGTAAATAATAGGGTTTAAATCTAATTTCTGTTTTCACTACTAATGAAACAAAGTTGCTAAGTACAAACCAAACAAAACACATAAGAAAAGTGCTGGGACAAAGAGAAATATCAAGAGTTAAACCCCAGCATGGCTGATGAAGCCTGGGAGAAGAAGAAACAAAGTTGCTAAGTACAAACCAAACAAACACATAAAAATGCTGGGACAACGAGAAATATCAAGAGCTAAACCCCAGCATTTTGGCTGATGAAGCCTGGGAGAAGACAGACGAATCACAGATTATATTTTTACATCCTCTTCTATCATATGGTGTCCAGAAGACGTTCAGTTATGAAAGGGTAATCTTCTGCCTGTAGGAAGAGATTAGCTGCTCCAGGGCTGCAGCAGCAAGGCAGTGCCTGGGCAGGAGGGGACACCTGTTACAGTGCTCTGGAATGGATAGAATGTTATGAGAAAATTGACATAATTGAAAGAGACATCACGGGGTATTTGCTTATATGATTGCTGATTATATAAGCTATTTGCTTATATGATCCTCACAATTAAATCCTGCATTTCTCCAAGCCTTCATGCGGTGGCACTGCATTGACACTTGGATTTTGCCTTCTAAGTCAAAATCTTTGGCCATTTATCTTATCTTCTAACAAAATATTCTTTAACGAGGTCTAGAAAATGTTCTACCATTAGGGAACACCATTCAGGATGCATGCACTAAGGGCATAAATATGGTCTTAATGAGAGAAAGGTTGATGCCATGGACTAATCTAGTAAGTCTCTGCTGTACTATGGAGGCTAGGTCAGACTGGTTCAGTCTCCTGAACATTGCAGACCATTTGAGGAGCAGTATAAAGGAATAAAAGCAGCTGAAGAGAGTAAGAGTACCATCTTGAACAAAAGAAACATCTAACATTGTTTGCATGTAAGAAACAAAGTGCATAGTATATTTATATATTTCACTACAGCTGCAAGGCAAGTCATAGCCTTGGTTTATATTGAAAGCAAATTATATTTACAAGAACTAAATAAAACAAAAATTTCACAGTGCTTTTTTAACACAAATAGTTGCATCACTATATTATGCAAAAGCAGTTTAAGACCTACAGTCAATGACTCCAAAAGACAGCAAGGCTGCAACTTTAGATGTTTCACTTCTATTTTCCCCCCGACCCTACTGTGTTACATGGAGGTATGCTCTTGTGTTTAAGAGTGTGCAGATAGATGTTTGCCAACTGTTTTGTGCCTCTCTAGAAGAGGACCTTACAACCTCTCCAATGAAGACTGAAGGGGGAGCTCAATTAAACCTTTCTCTACAATGCTGGGGACAGGTCCATTTTCTACTGCTGTTTTATTTCTACAGCTGATGATTAAATAACTCACCATGCAGTTGCCTTGTGGCAGTCAGTACAAAATTAAATATTTCCCCATGCAGAGTTCATTAGACATCAGAGTCTCCTAGTTAATTTGTTAGGCCTCTATGAATTCCTAGGGAATATTATAAAATTATAATTTTGGTCCATTCTCCTCCAACCTATTACTGAATACATTTCATTTTCTCATATCTAAAGCATAGTGAATGAAACTATTAGAGGAGAAAACACATCTGGATCCCATTTACATTTCTTTTCATGCAGATCAACATAACAGGATGAATTCAGTTCTTCAATATTCTTTATTCAGGGAAGAAAAAATTCAAAATGAAAGAACTACTAGATTGCACCTCCTACTACATAGCACTAATTATATTTCCCCCCCCAACTTCACTGTGTGCTGCTTTGAAGGTAAGAGTCCTATTTCAAATTACACAGCACCTCCTGGAGAAAGGCGAGAGCATCTGGAGGAATGAAAACGCTGCCAACTCGAATTCACGCTTTAAAGCCCCAGACATGTCTCCAACTCTGTCTGTGTTCAGCTGAATGAATTTAGCCTTGCAACTGCTTTCCACATGAGAAGTGGTATCTTCACCTACACACTTTAAAAAGGTCCTAGTTTAGACATTGGAAGTTGACTCATGGGGCTAATATCAAGATCAGGCAAATAAAATACATGTTACCCTTCTGAACCTTAATGAAGAGTCAAGTCCTGAAAAAGAGTTTCATGCACAGCAGTACCTTCAATTTTTCAGTTATTTCACATTTAGCAACAAACTCCAACTCACTGAGCAGATGTAGAGGCAGGGGAGTGGGCTGAAGGAAAGCCCATGGAGCTCTAAAAAGATCCCCATCATGTTCCAGGTGCCTATGGGGAAGGACCAGGCACAGAGAAATGGGCAGGATTCATAATAAACTCATGTCAATGTCAAGGGGAGAATAAGGAGGATACATGCTGTTCCTTCTTTTCTGAGCAGTTACCCATCTCCAGTAAGTTTGGCACTTCTAACACAACCTGTTTTATTGGTTTCCATCCACCCTCCTCTCTTCAGCGGAAAAGAAAAAAAAAGGAGATAAATTTCGACAAAACTGATGTTTGAAAAAAATATTGTGCAAACATAATCTAGAAACTGTCATGGCAATAAAATGCTCACTACACTGACTTTGATAGGGTGGAGAAAGGCTGCACTCTGCTTTAATGGATGTAAGATCTCAAAGAAGATTTAGCTGAGAGTATTACGCATCCTGCCTTCACATAGACATTTTAGAGAACTGAAGAGCTTCACAGTACATTTTGTGCAAAATACTAACCCTCCATAAATATGTGTGAAGTTATTTTTGACACAAAAAATGAAGTTGTTAATTTTCCTTACTGTCGGGACTATCATCAGTTGCTCACTCAGAGATAAGGTCCTAAAGGAGTGGATGTGCTGCTAATCTAGCTTGCAGACCAAGCTTGCTAGCAGTTGTGCAGTCACTTGCCTCTCCTAATCAGAAACCACCCGTGATGCACTTTAGTCTCTGATCAGTACGTATTTCCCAGAAACACCCCAGCATGTTTTCATAAATACAGATATATTTACTGAGGTAAATATTTTCTTTTGGTAAATACTTAAAAGCAAGAGAGGTAGTCTTAAAACAGATCACTAATGTTAAACTGAGGTAAGGGATTTCTCTTAAAACTGTCCTCTAACAGACAGTTTGACTAAATCCTGAACATTTATCCAGGTATTAATACACATTATCCTGAATATTCATGTATTCAAGTGATGCTACACATGCACAGAAGCACACACGTATGTATAAACATGTATGTATCTATGGTTCTGTGTGTGTATCTGGCATGTTTACTCATTCAAATGTCTCTCTCTAGTCTGGTAAGAAATACAAAACACCAAAAGCCAAAATCCTTTAAAAAAGAAGTAAAACACCTCTTTAAGTATTCCAGACCAGTGGGTAACAGAATTAATTATTAAGGTATACTGAGCTCTCAGGAATCTGATTTAGATTAATTCAGACAATACAGTTGCTTAGTGTTTCATTTAGCTTCAGCAGTCTTCATTATAAATAAAGATAACTTAGCACATGCTAAATAAACTAGCCTGAGTCCCAGACAGAAAGCATGAGGCAGTCATGCATTTTCTGTCTTTTTACTGAGTTCTCTGTAATACTAATCACCACAGTTTGCAGCAGCACAAAATATGCAACTGTACAGTTTTCAAACTTCAAAAAACAAGGCTATTCAATGGAGTAGCATTTCTGGCTATTAGTGTTAGGCTTTGGTTTGCCAATTGGTATTGCCCTCTTTACACTGTAAGTACCATTGGCCAAAGAAAATACTAGCACAGTTGAATTTGTACCTTGGCAAAGTGAAACCTGAGGAAAAAAAAAATTGCCAAGTCAATTTTTTAAAATATAAATTGCCAAATACTTTCTAACTTCCACGTGGATATGCCAGACACATTAAAAATGGGGTGTTAGTTCCCATTTTTTCCCACTTGCTTTTCCACGGGTCACTTAAGGGCTCACACTAGAGTACTGTGTCCTAAAAACCAGTGCCAAATGCTAAGAGGCATGCACCGGGTACCCTTCATGATGCACAACAGCAAACCTGCGGGGGTCCCACAGAACCACAGACCCAATTCCTTGCAACCTTGAAAACTGACCCATTGTCTGTTAACTAACTAAACACTGAAACAGAAATATTTTACACAGCATTCCAGTAGGACAGCATAACAGGACTGTGACACACAACACAGTTTTCTGCATGTTTTCTGCACACAAAGATGTGATATCCAGGTTTCTCAGTGCATGGAGAGTCCCCAAAGCAGATTTCAGAATCCACATCAGCGTCTCTGAAGGTAAACAAAAGTTATCAGTTTTAACATAGCTGTGCTCTTCCTCCCAAAATTCTATGTTTTGCACACACCTGACTTACCAGGAAATATGCACTATTTTGTCTTTAGCATCTGATCTTGATATAATTATAACAACCTCAATTAGAACATTTTGATGTCTCTGTTATGGAATGATCTCTTTGTAGCAGCCCTCAAATTTATGCACTTCATCATTCCTGACTCTTCTATGCCTTTTGTTCTTCCTTTGTTATGCAGAGAACAATAACAGTGGAATATACTGACACAAATTAGAACAGCTTATTCTCATTAACTTCTCTAACAAAGAGACCAGAGACTGAACAGTATCCACAACAGCTCTGTCAAACATTGATTTATGTTGCAGTATTGCAGTTCATGAAAAACGTGAATGTGAAATTGCTTACACAAAAATAAATATAAAACAATTGGCTGGATGAAACCCACTCGTTTTCTATTTTGTACTAGGAACCTAAAAGCATTTAATGTCTTATTACCACATGTTGTGCCTCTCTAAGCCCTGCCTCCTCCTTTTCCTCTTCAGCACTAATTTGTCACAGGGACACCTCTGTTCGGTGATTGTGTGCTCCATCACCAACAGTACAGCCAGCACAGGGGTGGTGGCTTGTTTTAGGAAGGACACATGGCCACTAGAAACCAGCTTGATTTTACAGGGGCCTGTACAGGTGCCTGTTGTCCATCAAGCAGTTCATGGGGCACAATTGGGTCTCAGTCTTGGCCTGCATTTACAGCTGTTACATGGTGGGAACCTGAAGTGTTCCCAGGTTATGAATATTTGAATTGTTCTCAGCCAAACAAAGCCAAATTAATTCTCAAAGATTTGTTTCCAGGTTTCCTTGCCTTTTTCCATGAACAACTGTTCACAGGTTTCTAAAGTCTGTTTGCATTGAATTGCTTTGCTAATCTGCATATGCAAATAGAAGCCATTCAAAGTTAAGTGTCAATTTCCATAACCATTACAATATCCAGCTTGATAATACACAAGTGCACGTGAAATACTAAGCCTGATTAGACCTCAAGAGTATATATAAATAACTTTTATTGTTTTTGCATTTTGAACCTAAGCTTTCAGGCACTTGAACTCCAAGAACAAAGGTTTATTGGTCGCACTGCGAGATACGTTCTGTGTCTGATCCTTTAACGTTAGGAGTTTCTGCCTCTAATCAGAACCACGCTAATTTAAACTAATTTACAGAATGAAGCAATTTCTCAAGAGTTCCCTTTTCCACAGGTCATTTTTGTTATTTGTAACTGAGTAAGAATAATATATCAATACCAAATATAGTTTTCTGCTAGCAATTTCAGGTCTACCTGGAGATATTTAATGAACAGGGCTCATATTTTATGTCAGGGAACTATATGCCAGTTTTCTAAGCAGCAATACTTCTGGCTTTAATAATGAGAACTTTTTGTGAAGAACCATATGCCTGCCTTTGTTACAGGTAGATAAAAATGTGAAAAGGAAATAAAGAGACATAGATCTGGTTCTACAATATACATATTATGCGCGTGCTTATTAGCTATCATTACAGATATTATGATTCCGACCTCAAAGTTTATATCAGATTGAACTCTAATGCAATCAACGACAGTCATGTAAAGTTTCAACCATCTCAAATACAGCTTATTTCCATTTTCAGAAATACAACTTCCTTTTTCTTCCCTTAAGGTTTTAAGTGAAAACACAAATATCTGATCAAACAAATTTGCTGTTCTTACCATTTTATGGAACACTTATTTTCTTTAAATCAATAAGAAGAACATGCAGACATATGTAAAAATAAAAAATAGGAAATGACAGATATGTGCAGGATTGATCATTTACCAACATTTAATGTTTATATCTCTTTTGTTTCTATTTCTACTTACACATTTAAGTGAACATTTGGAGAGAATGAATACATAACAGAATCGAAAATTACTATCCCAGTCATACATGAAAAAATAGTCTTGAAATTCAATCAAAAAAATTTATACCTACAATAAGATCCTGCATAAAAAAATATATACTTTATTTTGAAAATTGCTCAGGATAGGACTACTTCTGTTTCACAAAGTAACTTGTGCAGTGGAATTTTGACAATGAAGAGACACCTTAAGGTGTTATTGCTATTGTGATTAGAAATTGGTCTGTCAGTCAAACAAGAAAACCTTAACTACTGAATATACAAATACAAGTGTTAAATAAATTAATCAACATAATAAATAAATTAATCACCACAGATTATAACATAAATAATTTAATCACCACAGATATTTACAATATCTCACAGATTATAACATAAATAATTTAATCACCATAGATATTTACAATATATATGAAAATTAAATGAAAAAAATTTTTTTTTTTTTTTCTTTAAGCAGCTTTCTAATTGCTTGAGGAAAAGAAAATTCAGCTTTTACAATGACAAGAGGAAGGTTTGAAGACAAATTTTGGAAGCATTTTGGAAAGAAAAGAGAGCAGGTCCAGAGGCAAAATACAGACAGAGGGTTCAAGATGCTATGGGACATGTCTACTGCTTGTAGAGCAAGTTGGTTGAGGCATGCATAGATTGGAAACTTGCTGAGAGAAGGAAAGAACATACAGGAAGCCAAAAAAAAAAAAAGTAAAAAAAAAAGTATGTAGTGCTATTTGTGACAGAACTGCAAGCGTGTGCAGTCGAAAGGGTTATTATTTTAAAGATAAAGAGAACGTCACTTTCCGTCTGTGGCATTTCTCTGATGGAATGCTTCATGGATACATTTGCAAAAATCTTAGATTTCTTGTTTTAATTGGCACCTAGCAGGAAATGAGGCTAAGGCATTTCTTTAACAATCTTTGCAAGTTTCTTTTGTTGTATTATGCTGCCCGATCCATGCACAGAGCTCTCATGCATCCATGTTTCACAACAAATCAGAGTTCAGCTCACCCAACAGAAGGAAGATATGACAAGTTTTAAAAATAGTAGCACAGCTAAACCGCAATTTTCCCCTCTAACCAGCATGTCCTAATCTCTCAGCTTTGATCTCCTCTTCATCTGGGAAACTTGACACTAAACACTGCAGGCAAATTTGTTTCACCTAGCTGTAAGCGTTTCCTTTGAGACAAGGCATGAATGAGATTGGGGGCTTATCTTTCTCCAACACCAAATTTTAAAGTTATATAGCAGAGGGGCACTCTCTCCACAACCTGGGAACTTTTGAAAGGTATGTCCCAGTGGGGCTGACACAAAAAGCAACTAAAACATTTACAGTTCCAGCTAGTTTATAGTCATAAATGACTATATCTTTCACCTGTACCTTCATTCAGCTTGTAGGTTACTGTAGGGAGAGTCTGGCCTTCCACTCCCTGGATGAGATGAAGCTAAGGCATCCCTCTGATAGCTGAGCACAGCTCCTGCCAGCTCTTCCTTTTCTATGAACTTGGGACAACCTTATTCTGGGTACAGAAGTCATGCTGTAGCCAGACATTATCAGACTGCTCCCTAAAATCCATAAGAGTTTTACAATTGTCTCCTCAGAGGACAGGACAGAAGCCTACTCATGAAGTACGAAATTTGGCTACTCTCCAGTGGAATCTCTACACCTTGAGACAGAGACAAAGATTTGACTCTCTAAAGGCCAATTAAGGACTAACTTGCTAATTAGTGTTATAATAGATTTTTTAAAACACTTACAGAAATAATTAGACCAGGTATCAAGATAGAGCAAGCATGGACATGACTTATACATTGAGGATAAAATCTGAATCAACACTTTCTTGCAGTTATCTGACACTTAACAGTTGAAATTGTCGACACATCCTTGGTATGACTGCTATCAATGGCTTTGTTTGCAAGTTAGTTTTGAGTCATGTGTGAAAGCAGGGCAGTTACTCTTCAGTTTCTAAGTAATGCCATACTGGTATGTTTTAAATGCACAAGATACTGTATTTCAACCAAGTACAGAAGAGCTTACCTACAGAAGTACTCTGATATATCAAAAGCAAAAGTAATCAGACATAATAGCAGAAAGATATTACAAATAAACTGCTTTTGGATAGTGCTTTCCAATTGATGGAATCATATTACCTTGAAAATTAAAAGTCTTAATATTTGAAATTAAGGATGATAAAAGATTTATGAGAGGATTTTCAGAGTGACAGTATTGTTTAGTTCAAAAAGTTGGGTGTCACCTCTTTATGATATTCCTCTCCCAACACTTTGTGCTACAACGTGAAATCTCTGTATCTTCATGGCCATGCTGAGCTACATATTGTTTGCTTATGCCCAGATTATCAAAAGCCCTAAATCAAAACTGTTCCCTTCATTATTTTTTACTCAAATAATCTGCACAATTGCAGTAATAATTCTTTGCTATTTCCAGGTCACTGAGCAAAATTATAAAAATTAATTATTGAAATAATTATTGGAGACATCCTCTCTAATCTAATGAATTAATACATTTTTATTTCCTTTAATGACTGGATGGTCATTTTGCATATTCTTTTTGAAGTTTAAAAATACTCAAACCAAACCGAAGTGATGTTTTAGAAATACCAGTTCAGTTCAATGCACTATATTTAATTATTAACTTCACATGAAGTATATTATTGCAGGAGACAGAATGAGAAGGTATTTTGTTTGTTTGAATATCCACAAAGAATCTTTTATTCATATGTTTCTAGTTCCGTATTTGCAATTTCACTCCTTCCCTCAATGAGCAATGAAAGGCTGACAACCTTAAAATTTCCTGAGTCATTCTGCTTACACAGTACCAAAAAAATGGTTATTGCTCATGCCTCCGGATTTACTAAAAACCATCACTAGCAGCCTGGAGAGATCCTAATGCAGCTCTTCCAAAACTCTTCAATATATCTAAATCAAAACTACTGTTCTTAACATTCCTGATGTGCTGGTTTGTTTAGTATCTTCTTGAAGTACTATGGGAATTAATGCTATGCTATGTTCATGTAAGTACTTCTAAGATACAGAATAGAAATAATTATAGAGAAATGGCAATTGTTACTCTCATAATGTATAAAATACATTGTCAGAATTTTTTTCGAAATAAATCTCCAGCTCTTATTACACTATGACAGCCATAGGTTTCTCCCAGTACCATTTGGTTTCCCCTGTCCATTTATTATAACCACTCAATTCTGTTTTACATTCCCTCTTTTTACCTTATGTGCTATTTTGAAATAGATATAATAAAGAAATCCAAATGGGAATTTTGTTTCTTAAAATTATTAACATTTTATCTATATTCATTTTACATATGTGCGTGCGTGTGTGCACATAGGTACATATTTATCATACCCATCAATCCAGACCCTGCATATTATGAGATAAATTTTGGATTTTTCTTAAGTTTACAGGGTTCCCTACTGCTAAACTTGGTTTGTTAGATATGCATAAGCCTTGTTGACTTGTCTTCAACAAGTTTTTTAAGGTAGCATGGAATTTAGAACCAGAACTATGAAACAGCTTGAAAAGACGAAGGGGAAAAAAATGTGTTTTTCTAGGTACCATTAAATTTCGTGCTTTAAAATTAAATTAGAATATTAATTCACAGCTTTCAGCTGTCAATATATTTAGATGTAGTTTCAAATATTAAGTTCAATTATGAGTAATTTGAGGCTAGATTGTCTTCTTGTTATTACTTTGAAAGCTTTCTTTGTCTTTCATAACCTGTGGTGACAAGGCAGAAAAAAGCAATTTTTTATGAGCTAGTAGCAGACACTTTTTCTGCTCTAATTAAAAGTCATAATTACATTTTTGATTAACCCAGAATAAAACAGATGAATTATCAGCTTACTGCATTTTGTGGAACAATAGCGAAGCTTAAAAAGTTTTAAATTCTCTGACATCCTAGATAAAGCAAAAACATAAATGCAATTTGTGTTTAACAATCTACATAGATTTATTTCTATTTTGATATCTCATTTTGAAAATGAGCAGAAATACTAATTCAGACAATTTCTAGCGTTGTAGATTTTGGTTGGTTCATAAGGTATGTGTTTTGCATGCATTACTTCAAATAACTCAATTTCACAATAAGAATTTTTTTTAATAGCAGAAGTCAGTTATTGAGTTTTTGAATGTAAAAAATTAAATATCTCAGAAGTGTGATTCGATATTTTTAAAGAGGGCCAATACTCAAGACAGGTTTTTTTTATTGATGATGTTGCACATGGAATAAATCAATGAACTGACATGACCTAGGATATGCAGGACATAAGTTAGAAAGACAGACTCCACCTCATTATGTTGGTGAACTATAATATAAAGTAATCCAGAGTGCTGCTTCCTCCACAAAACACAGGTGCCCTGATGCCTCTCACCTCTGCAAATCCTTTCATAAAGGGGAACTAGAGTTCATAACTGAAACTATTTTCCTCCAAAAATAATGGTTACCAGTCACTTCCTGATACAGACAGTTCCTATCACAACAAAGAATAAGATTCAGATTATTTTCAAAGAATGCTAATGCTTCTCCTGTGGTAAACCTGTATTTCAGTATCAAATGGTAGAGCTGGTATTCAGGAGCATAAGGTTGAAACTTCACAGACATGGGCGAAAACCTTCCTTATCAGCATAACTTACCATTTTATTAGCCACAAAAGCTATTTTAGTGTTAAAGGAAACCTAATAAATCATAGGAAATAATTAAATACAAAATGGTTCACAATGTGAAAATGAGAAGGTGGCTAGGGCAGCACTGGGGTAATCTCCTGCAGTAATCCCTAGGTCAGCCACCACCCCACCAGAAAACTCTTACCAGATTCATTTGCAGCATAAAACTGACCCAAAAAATGTCAACTGTGGAATGATGTTTAGAGTATTTTAATACTGAAATCATGCCACACTCTTATAAGTATATAAACAAACAATTATAAATCTTGCAAACTAAGATGGCCTTAAAATGTCATTAAACTTTGTGAGTTGAATCAAGGGTGAAATCCAATTCAAATGTACAGATTGTGTAAAATGAGCATTTCAAATTCCCGTCGCACTCCAAGAATATCAGAAGTCTTTACAGAGTGAGAGCTGGGGTGGGGGTGGAGGTCTATATTAGTACAGCCTTGTAAAGTTTTAGAGATCTAGAGGGGTTCTTTTCAGATACTACTGAAAAGCAATGGTCTATAGGGTAAAAACTATTTTAGAGCTGTGGAAACTTGCAAGCCTCAATTCACAAAGTAAATCACTTTTGTATAGAGAACATGAAAGAACCAGGGTTTCTGAAGCTTGACTTTGACAAAATTGAGCTTATCAGAGGGACCATACCTATATGACTACTCTAACCACCACTTTTTCACCTTTCAACTTCTGACCAGATACTTGCCTATAAACATGTTTTCATTTCAGATATGGGAAAAGGAAGCAAAGAAAAATAAGAATTTATCTCATTTTAAAAAGTTAAATAATAGACTAGCCCAGTGTTCGTAACTACAAGCTGAAAGATTCATACTTTAATTTTAAAACCAATGTTTAGGTATTTCTAGACATTGACTTGAGGAAGAAATTTTCAGCATTGACTTTCTTTGGAATTTGATGCTATTTGTGGATTGGGGAAAAAAAAAAACAAACAAAACAAACCAACAAAACCAAAACAGATAAGTATCAACCTATTCTAAGCCTGCTAGAAGAATCCTTACTGTATTCAGGAGCTTAAAATAATAGTTTTAAATGTGATCAAGTAAAGGCCAGATGTACCTCTAATTACTTTAGACATCTTTTAAAATTCTATTAATGTTGTAATAAAAAAGAAAGTATATTTGGAATATCCAGAAGACAATTAGCAGAAAATCTACATAAGGTTTAACAGTTTACAGAGAAATTATAAACTATCGAGATGGCATGTGACACTTATATTCTATAATCTTGCTTTTAAAAGCAAGCTTCCACAGTTCAGTCTTACAGAATTATAGATGTGTCAGGGTTTTCAGGATGTTTCTTCATTTAAAAATATATATATATATTAATATTGCTTTTGTAAATATATTTTTGAGGTAGCACTCCTGCATAACAGGAGAAGAAAAGCATATATGTGAACAAACACAGCTTGTATTAACCAGACAGCTAATTCGGTAGGTAAATAGGGAAAACCTCTTCCTTTTTAATCTATAAATTTCCTACCTTTAAAAGCAAAGGAAATACCCCAGAATTTAAATGTTCCTTAGCAACTGGAAAACTCTGAACTCCCAAAAAGGCTAGAAATATACATATAGGCAACCAGAAAAAAGAGGCAACATTTTCCACGTTCAGCAACATGAAAGTGTGCAACATAATTAACACAGGATGAGATAAAAAAATTTTGCTGGATCATAAAGAAGAGGGCAGAGGAAAAGGTGTTTCTGAGAACCTCTAAGAGATTCTCCCAAAGAGACGATTAGTCTCACATTGGTGTAATGGGTTAACATAGGTCAAGCAATTCTGTTTGTCTGTAAGTAAGAAAGATAATGCATTGCTATTGATGAATGAGGATTCAAATTGTACTTCCAGGACGTTAGCCATCAACCACTTTTTCCTATCCTGGCAGACAGCAAAGTTTCTTTAACAGTTCGTATTTGACAAAATTTGTTAGTATATGTAAAAATAAGTGAATCTGAACTTTTAAAAAGTGCACACTAATTTAATTGCTGTTGGGAGAGTTGTCTAGGCATGTAATTCTCTGAGCATAAAACCATGTGCCATAAATCACTGTCTTATTTAAGAATTTCTGGAGCATTCTCCTTAAAATTCATTGCTCTTACTTGCTAAATAATATTTCCTAGAAAAACACAATACTCATCAAATCCTTTTGAAATATTTATATTTCCTACATTAAATAACATAGATGAACAACATAGTTGTAAACTAGTTATTACAATTAACTAATAACCTCCATTTCCATTGCAAAATCTGAAGACACACACATCCACAGTTCCTGCTTTGCAATAACATAAAAGGAACATGAACATCATCCATAATTATGTAATATACGAGATGGAAAAAAGTTCTGTGTATTAAAAAATCAAATCTAGTTTCCAAAGTATTCATCTTGCACAGTGACTTGCACTGACAACAGCAGACTCTCCTTTGATACAATATTAATTCTGAGCATTTCTACCTCTAGTAACCTGAAGCCTTTTTCTCTTAACTTCTAATGCTCAACAGTCACTGTATTTTCCTCTACATGTAACAAGCTGAGCTATTATAAATTATCTCAAAACCTACAATGATATCTAGTGATGCATCCTATTCCCACGCCCAGTCCCCGCAATACTTTTGGTCATCACAGAAAAGTGATACTTCCTACTACGTCATTGGTGCACATGGCACTCATGCAATCACACAAACACAAAATATTCTTTTCAGCATTCTATTACAAATCTTCAATTGAAGTTGCTAATTATTTACTTGAGAAAAAAAAACACAGTCTCACACTAAAAAGAGTCAAGGAAATTTTCACACTGAAAAAGTACACAACAGTCACTGACCAAGAAGAAATCATTGCAGCTCAAAACTTATTTTAAGGAGTATAGGAGAAAGGGTGTAGGAGAAAGCAGGAGATCTCGTCAAAATCACTTGCATTTCAAATTGTACCCTCTTGATAAGTATGCTAGTAGAGCATACTGCAGTGTAATCTCAGTTATCCATGAATTCTAAGAAACTCAGTCTCATTCACCATCAGCTCATTGAAGCTCCTTGTTCACATACCTCATAGTGAGCAACTGTTGCTTATTCTTTGCAAATTTCCATAGGATGAGACAACCATAGCTGTGCTTGAGTCCAGCTGCACCACAAGCTTTCCAGGCTAGGTAAGCAATAGACTTGTGATTTTTTCATTCCATATACTAAATAATATAATTCTTTCCCTCTCCATCTGTTCACTGTTTTGCCTTTATTGTTTTATCTATCAAGTTTTTGTTTTATCTAAGTTTTTCTCTTCTTTGTAATACCACACGGTCTACAATCTAAAAAGTCATCAGGTTTCCAAACTCTGTTAAGTAGTTCTCTTACAATATGCTTTTGCTGTGGAAGGAAGCGATGTTTTTAATGCATCAATGTCCAGTTCTTTCAAGCAGGAGCTGTTCATACTGCTCAAGATCACTAAGACCTGGTCTAACTTCCATTTCATACTATTTTAAATTGAACTAGGCCTTTTGAAAATCTTGTTTAAATTAAAAAAGACATCATCTTCATACATTTGAAAGAAAAAAAAGCATCAGAAAGTTATATAATCAAGATACCACACTCCTGCCTTTCAAGCTCTGGAGATGCTAGTAAATAAAAATGTCTGAATTTCCTAAATGAAAAGTATTTTATTAGAATGCCCATTTCAACACTTGGTAGCTTTGTAGGAAATTTTTTATTTCATGGTCATTAGAGAAAGTTTCAGCTTCTCTAAATACCTCTTTTTCTTACTGGTCTGACTGAAGACACTAAAGAGCTAGAAAGAATACAAAAATGTCCATAAGTTGCACCATCATATTATGGCTGCAGAAAAAAAATGGGTGGCTATCATATTAGTGCTCTCCAATTCTGTGTTTTTGTATGGAGAAATGGTGGAGGAAGGCTGAAAGAGTCTTCTTACTTCTCCTATTATAGTACTGGCAAGCATATCATACACTCTCTGGAGAAAGCATACTGGTGCTGTTCATACCCGAATGCAAATATTGCCTTTGCCAATTGTATGAGCAATGCATGACAACACAGGGGTTTAGCCTGTGCTGGTAGAGGCCTCTTCTTGGTCATGTCATTTAAGTCTAAAGTGGGAAAATAATAATCATTTGTACAGTTGACAAATAAATGAGGATATTATAACTTGTAATTATGCAGAAATAAGTTAAGTTAGGAAATTATCCTAATAACGCGTTGAACACTTTCTGGCAGAAATACCAAGAAAAACGATTCAGTAACATAGGGGTAATTTCTGAACATTACATAATACAGAAAGAAAGTCATGACATGCAGAAAGACATCTCTGCAGAAAAGCTCAAGGTGATTTAATAATGTTCGATGGCAATGGATCAGCAGCAGTATGCTCTGCTCGGGTAACTACCTCAACGACTGTCTGTAAGCTAAACAGAGCAGAACAGCCCTGCTTCAATTGTGTGGGTATTTGTGGAAACAGCTGGTAAAATTCTCTACCATCATGGAAAACTGCAAGCGGGTCCAGGCTTCAAGCTGTGATGTGACAACTTCCTTACTTTTTTTTTTTTTTTTCTTTTAATAATTCTACACTCAAGGGAATCTCCTTGGCTTTGGTCTCCTACACTATCAACATGATCCCAGAGAAGAAAAGACTAATATCAGTGAACAGAAATGATATCTGGAATTCTGTTTTAGGGAACAGATCTAAAGAAAAAGTGTGGCTTTTATTTTCCCCTTCTATTTTTAATGTAAAACATCTTCCAGGCAGCTGAAACTCAGAGAAGCATAATTATACTCAACAGAAAGTTTAAACCAAAAAAGAAAGCTATGTAAAATGGATCATAGTTAGAACTCTGAATACCTCACAGCACGTATTGAACTGTGGAATAAGCTTCTCCAAAACAAAGGGGAAAGTCTGTCATTTAGGATTTGGAAAAATAAACTACGGGTTTTAGAAAACAATTCTGTAGTGCTATGAGTAGAAGCTGGAAGGAAAAGTCCTAACCTCTTCACTTAACTTCTAATATTAAGATTGCTTTTATGTGATTGTTATGGCATGAAGCACATTTCTTCATTTCTTTCTGAAGGTGTCATCTTCTATATCCTTTTGACCTAAAAATAGTTTTAGGTGTCATTTACTTTTGCAAGAAATGTAAATTATTAAGCATTTAAAACAATTATGCACTTCCAGTTTATCTTATTTTTATTTTATAAGTTGTGGTGTCCCTTAAAATTGTGCTACTGAGAATGGAGAGAATAAATAATGACCTGGATGAGGGAATAGAGTGC
>NW_010292386.1:17524-29612 GCF_000700745.2 Antrostomus carolinensis | reverse complement strand
CCTGTTCCCGCGGTACCGTGTGCGCGCTGCTCGGTGCCGCGCTGTGCCAAGGTCTGCGCTCTCGAAAACGGCCCCAGGGGCTTTTGTGTTTTGTTTTGTTTTAATAAAGTTTCACTTACATGCAATACAGCAGGGTTTCATTTTCCAAATTTCACACTATTGGGCAAGAATGCGGCTGACTTTTCTGGGGAAAAGAATAGAGTATTTAGGCGGCGGGGCTTTCCAGTGGTAATAATAACGAACTCACTGAAGTTTCTGCATTGTTTATCCCAGCTCAGACCGGGACACAGATAGGGGAGAGCCGCACCACCCCGCTGCGGGGACAGGGACACGGGGAAGGCAGCAGGAGGTGGGGGGCTGAGCACGAGTGTCCTCCCACCCTACGGCACGGGGACCTACCCAACTGCCCCCCTCAAATCTGCCCGGCCTTCAGCCCAAGCCAAATGCTGCCCTGAGGGTCTACTGGTACAGAAAGGAAGAAATGATGCTCTTTCACCATTGTGACAATTGACTTTTGGACATGGGGCACATTCAAAAGCTTCTGCGTGGGTGTGTGACAAGCGACAAGGACAGCTGTAAAAGACACTAACATATGCTCAGATATGCTCCCAGCTCCACGAGTGAATTTCCTACAGAACCAAAGGAAGCAGGGCTGCTGAAACCACATCCCTTCAACAATTAACAGATCTGACCCCTTCCAATGGACCCTGATACAAAGTAAACGAATGGTGCTAAGGAGAAAGCACCGGTGAAGGACAGCAAATCTCCCACCAAGACAAGAAACCCATTGCGAGCTGCTTGGCTTCTATGTAGAAGGCAAGCAATAGCTAGAAAACCGAGTATGCATGAGAAACATTTTTAAATTAATGCTTTTTCTTTCTCTAAATAATACTGAGGTTGCTTTTTGAGCCCTGATGTAGACTCATACACGTTGCCTGTCAACAACAATTTTATTTTTTCAGAGTATTTCTGCAAAATATGTGAGTTTTCTTTATCACTCTTATCACTTCCTCGCTCCTTTTTGGGATCTGCTCATATTGTTGTATACAAAAACTTGAAGAAAAAAAACAGCAACAAATAAAAGCTCCATAATGCTCAAAAGAGACCACTCTGTTTTTGAGACTCAACAGCAGCCATAAGAAGTGGTTTTTGACGTCTGTTTAACTTTGTGCCCTGTCCCCAACAGTGACGACTAGTGGAGGCTTAAGAAAAACAATTAAAAATAGAGCAATTATGTATTTATCTCATTAACTGAGCTTCCAAGTCTTCTTTTGGGGGGATAGGGAGGAATGTAGGCTTCATGTGATACAGGTTGCAATTTATATGCTCCTTAATTGACTCCACCTGATAATTATTCCCTAAATTTATCTAATTCAATTTTCCACCTTCATAACATTATATGTCAGTGTACTTATTCTTTGAAAATTTATTATTCAATGATTGAATGATTAAATTCATTAATTAAAAATAAATTAAATTATATACTATCTATAAAGGTATATTACTGAAACTTTGTTGCCATCTATTTCTTTTCATTCTACAGGATCCAGCACACCTAAGAGTATAGTTTGTATTTGGAAAATTATTGCACCTGCTTGCTAACCTTTGAGCAGTTAGTTCTTGACAAACCCACCACAGCCAACTAAGCAGCCGACTAGAGCCAAAGATGAACTGTGGAAACTTGCTGTTAATCATTTCTGAACACCTTGGTTCTCTAAACAGAACTCAGGTCAATGAGTGTTTTACCTTCAGCTGGGTCAATGTAGGGTTAGAATTTTACTCTTGGCATAGGAAAAAAAAACCTGTTAGTAGCAAACAGATCACAGTTGCAATGGAAATAGCTGAGTGACAAATAAAGATTCTCGCACCAGTTTTATGGAATTACATTTAACACTCATAAAATTGATATATTATAGTTTATTTTCCATGTAACATTAATGAGAAGAGGCAGAAGAGCATAATTCAGTAATCAGCTTTAAGCATTTCCCTTTTAAAATAAAAACATGTAAATGTATGAGCACTTTTTTTCTTGTTGTGAAAGAGCACAACATTTGTCTATCATCTCATGTACTATAAACAATATGTCCAGTAAAACAAGACCATCTGTAATTTTATATCATTTTAAACTGTTTTGTCAAGCTTCTGTTAGTAACATGAATTTCTGGCTGTTACGTATCTTCAAAAAAAAATTGTGGCAAAGGTTTTGAGTTGCATTAAAATTACATATACTGTTGCATAAGGAAGAGCTTGCACTGATGTATTGTTATGATAGCCAGTATCTGTATGTGTACAACAGAAACTAAACCCAGGGACTCAAATTCAAGACTACAGATTGATTCCCAACCTCTCTGGGTTAAAATTGCTTAAGTGTGTTCTGTAAATCTAGCCCCAAGCTGTGAATTCAGATAGTTATCTTCAGTTTTTGTCTCAGGTTTTGGTTGAGCTCTGTCCATGTACAGCTATTATCAGAGTTTAAAATTTTCACCTACCTTAAAAGCTAAATTGCAAATTGATGGGTTATTTTTGAAGTGAGGTCAAGACAGACTACAACACAGTGCTTTTTCTTTCTGCCACTCTCCTGTACATACCATACAAACAAGACTCTGGAACAACCATTTAACACTGTATCTTAACAAGTAACAGAGCCAGAAAGACTCAAGCCCAGCTCATTTTTTGATGGATCGCTTCTCTGACATTGGCAGAAAGGGATCGCTGGTTTTGACACAGTAAGGATTTCTGCTCCCCATCTGTGTATTCCAAATCTCTTTGGAACCACTGGAGGGCCATTTCCAATCAGCCAAGGGAAAACTAACAAAATCCCATCATTTTTCCTCTGAGTTTTCATATGATGAGAATTCATCGTAACCAAGAGGCTGCACTCATTGTACGCCTAAGGTACAAAAGAATTTGGCAAAGAAGTAGCCACAACAAGCATGGCCTTTCCCTACAAATAATGTTTATAACAGCAATTAATATAAACGTAGAACAACCTTTTATTTATTTGGTGTTCATCACATTTTCATTGCAGAAACTCTGTCCTCTTCCAAATAGCATTCTTTTTCCACAGTTCCCACAGCCAAACTGCTAGCCAACAGCCTGAGAAGAAAGGGCTCAGAAGCTGAACCAGAAATAACTCTTCATTTCCTAGGGATGGATGGGTCTCGTTCTGTCCCTGCAAATATTCATGTCATTTTGAACTTTAGCTTTCATTAAATAATCCATAATGCTGAATTCTAAACTTGCACTGTTGAAAGCAAAAGATGATTCTCTTCTCCTTATTAGAAATTAATCTGATAAGATAGATTTATATTTTTTTAAGGTAAACACTTCAATAGGTGCCAAGTTTTGTGCTTTTTGGCTTTCCAAGTGTCATAAAGGCACAGCACTTTTGCAGTTCAAAGCATATTACCTTCCTAAAAGTTTAGACTATAGGATTTGTTAAGTATAAAAATCATATCAATCCAGCTTTGTAGAGGGTTCTACCAAACACTGAAGGAGTTCAGCTCCATCTGTTCATTTCTGAATAAAACATTTTGCCAAAATCCTTAATCTGTCCTGGTTAGAGCTATGGTTTAAGGCTATGAACTCCTGTGTTCAGCTTGGGCAGTAACATGCAACAGCTCCATTAAGTGTGGATGGACAAATCGTTAGGGTGCTTTTACATCTCCTGACCTTAGCAGACAACAAACAGATGCTGCACTCTATTTGAATCTCTGGGGATTTTTAAGAAATGGTAACAGTGCCTGAGCGTGGGCTGGCAGGGAAGGAGTTTCAAACCTCCATCCCTCCAGGAATGGTTTGCAATGAAGCTTCCCAAGGAATGAGGCCCAAATCCACATCTCAGGGGCACATAAATGCCTAGTTCCCAGTCTCAGAAGAGGACACTGGAGCTTGCTGCTCTCCCACTAGGCCTGTACTGTCATGATCCCTCTCACCTCGTTGCAAATGCTTTGTGAATCCTGTGCGGTATCATCGAGTAACTCCCATGGGAAAAGCTGAGTCACACAGAGCAGCCTATTTACACACCTGATAGCTTCAGGTGAGCCATCTCCTGGTGTATAAGGCACCTTTCCGCATGATGAGGCCTTGCAAATGCTACAAGCTGGAGGGAAGCTGGGTTGAGGTCTCCGTTCCTGGGATGCCTGTGAAGGACCACAGCCATGACCGTATTCTATGAAAGCCCAGCCATGCTGTTACCACAGAATCACAGAATGGTAGGGATTGGAAGGGACCTCAGGAGATCATCTAGTACAACCCCCCTGCCAAAGCAGAACCCTTCACCTACACCAGGCTACACAGGAAAGCATTCCGGCAGGTTTTGAACATCTCCAGAGGTGGAGACTCCACAACCTCTTGGCTATGTCCTTGGCTTGCCGAGAAGCTCAAGGGGCCTCAGTAGGACACTGTACATCCAGAACCTGTGTGACGTAGTAATGAGAGAAACATCAAACTATCCATGCTGGGACAGCTCTGAGCCTGCCCAGGGACACAGCTGCAGGCACCTCAAGAACTTGAATGATAAGGGTCTGTAAAGGTTAGTGGTAGCTGCTGGACAGCAGTTACTTGCACTGTGATTTTAGATTTATGGGGCAAATTTATCTTCTGTCTCACAGTAGTTGCTTATGTCCTTCACTTACACTACACAAAAAGCAGTATTTGCAGGCAGGCAGATTTCATACAACTTCTGCAGCTACAGCTCGGACCTCTCATTTCCAAACACTGCATCCATTATGAAGCTCCTCACACATGTCCAATGTTGGCCCAGCCCTCCTATGGAGTTTGCGCTGGTTTGGGTTTTTTTGGGAGGGTGGTGTTGGTGTGTTTTGTTTGTTTGTTTTTAGTTAGAGTGAAAATATCTGGGGGAGTCTGACTGAATCTGGGAATCTCTAGATTTGTACAAAGTGAAAACAACAGCCAACCTTTGCTTGGGCTTTTGGGTTAGAACAGAAACCAGACTTAGAAACCAGAATGCCATATGCAAAGACTTTGTTGAAGGAACGTGGTCTCTCTGTCACTGAAGGAGCCCAATAGTTATATCCTAACTATTTTTCTTTCCCCTTCATTTAATTTTATGCCTATTTAAGCATGGCAATCCAAATAGGCATGGATGTCCTAGACCACAATGTTTTGCTCTGCCTGGGGTAACAAAAGAAAGTGTGAAATTACAAAATATAAGGTTTCATGCTTCAGCCTTAACTGATTATATGCAGTAATATGTCAAGAAATGTATCTAGATACACTCTGGCAAAACTAGACATGTGCTCTGGATTTTTAAGCATTTGAGGTTTTGATCTTTTAAAAAACTATAGACTGAGAGAATTCTAAACAATCTCCCCATCCTAGCCCAAACATTTTGGCTTTAATTCTCCAGAACACTGCGATTCTGATGTAGAAAACCAAGCAAGGTGGATCAGCATACAAAATTTCTCCTTGCTATTACAGCCCCTTTCTTGTTCGCACAGATTAAAGACCAAGCAGTAGCAGGCAGCAAATATGATGACAGTCACTGTATGACTAAGAGTCACCTGTGGATGTATTGCCCTCCTTGCTCCACTGGCAACCCTATATAATTTAAAACATTCCTTATGTTGCTTTAAATTAATCCCGGAGAATAGCTGTAAATCCTGAAAAACTGAAAGCAAAATTATTTTGAGTCCTTTCTGCCATCTTCCTAAACTGTAATAAATTATAAATTCCAAATCTCTGACAATAAAAAAAAAAATCCTGTTATTTGAAGCATAACACAATCCATTTACAGATAACATTTCATCCATAAAATGGGTAACTGGATGCTACGGCTATAGTTGATCCTGCTACTAGATGGACTGGTGCTTTAATTACTTCCCAGGGTCCCTTTCGGCCCTGTTTTTATGATGCTGTACTGAACATCTGAGTGAAATCATCAAGATGTTTGCATAACAGATCTGTCCGCCAAATTGACCCGATTTGTTCCTGCTAAGATACTGCCCATAGGGAAAAGCAAACAAGACACGCATTTGTGGCTGTCTGGGAAAAGGAAATCTTTCAACCTGTTAGAGCAAGTTATCAGTGAACATGAAGGGTAAGTGGGCATTCCGATTCGTTAGATGCTTAAAGAAAAAAATACGTTTATGCTGACCAACTACAACTGAGCTAATTTAATACAAGGACAAATCAATTAGAGCTAAACTAACAAAAATACCATCTCATCACACACAACTTGAAATAAGCTGTGGATTTTGTGCATTAGGTACAGCAGCAACAACAACAAGTATTTCTGTATTTAGGCAAGTTCCAGCCTTCTGGATAGTGACTCACAGAGCATTACAGCTTTACATATTATTATTTTTTTTTTATTATTCCTTTGGAGTCTTCAGATTAATAAAATATAAAGTTTGAACAGTCTGAGTAAGAAGGGAGTGTGCTCAACCTAAAATGCACAGAGCAAAATAATCCCCAGCTCCAGACAGCAGTGCTTGGGTAGCTGCTCCTAGACCTTACAGCAGGTCATACAGGTGTGGGTACCACCTATAAGTTGTCTTCTACTGCTGACTTTACAAAACACCCTCAACCACTTACTACTGCACAATCAAAGGTTTCGGAAGTCCCCTCTCTAGCATGAAGAAAACCAGCATGCTCCTTTCAAGAATCCCAGCATTTTTATCCACAAAGCAGAAACGCACATCTATCCTGCCTTTCCGACTCTGTGCAGATACAGAGGGGCCTATCCTAGGACAGGGAATCTAAACTACCCATAGATTAACCCACTGTATATATAACTTGTCCTTACTGGAGCTGAAGGCTAAACGCCATTTGCTTCAGCTGCGAACATAAAGCAGGGAATGATTATATGTGAATTTTTGCTTGTCTATAAAGGCAAGTATCTATCAATGTATAGCCTGAAGCATAAAGGATTGCTTGTATATTTTGTCCTGATTTATGTATCTGTGGATGTTATTTATCACAAATTTTTACTGGATCAATTTCAGTGGATTCAAACTGGTTGAGGGTCAGCCACATTTAAAAAAAAATAAATCTGTAGACTTAGAGCAAGGTTCATGGAATCTGAAAAAAGATGGAGATGTTTTGAAACAGAAAGACAAATGTAGTTTTGAGAATGCACAACTGCCACCAGCAAACACAATGGAAAATAGGTTCTGAGAACATTCAGCATAACACTGCATCCCCTTCTAAATCCTTTTATAACTAAACCTTTCTAGTTCCTAACCTGGCATCAGAGCAGTAAGAAAAAGAAATCCTCACTATTTTGGCAGACTGCTCATAATCATCTAAATGGTTCTCCTCGCATCTTCCTTTGAAAAACTCAAAGACAAATGTGTTTTTGAAAAAACAAAAAGACAGAAGTGCATGGCCCTCACCTTCTGCAGTACAGCAGTTCCTATGTTTATGGCTGGGAAGGAATTTCTGCTGAATGTTTTGACACTAGAGAGGACCAAAATAGGATTCAGATATTCAGATGTTGAGCTGTGAGGGAAACAGGGACAATCTGGAGACTGCATTTCTCAAAAGCAATGATTGAGATTTTTGCATTTTTCTTTGAAAATGAATCTCTTCTTTTGTTTGCTTTTACTAATACTATTATATGGTTAAGTGGGAAATCAATTAAACTGCAAGATCACTAGGCAAGTGATGTCTGATGTGTTCCATTCAGGACTTCTGATGCCATAGCTGTTACCACCTACCACGGACAAAATACAATCTGTTACAGGACTAACAGAATTCTTTCGCTTCGCTAGCTTAAACCTGCTAATCTAAGTGGAGAGACTCTGGAACAGACTCCAGTGAACTGCTCTGAAGAGAAAGATGGAGATACAATTCTGTGCTTAACCAAAAGCAAACAAGATCATAAAGATCAAAGATACACAAAACATGTAAGGTCACTGAGGAGGATACCCACTAGACTGCTGCTTTACACGGACCAGGGTAACTAGACATGGAAATTATTTTCAAACATGTAATTAGCAGCTAGCAACAGATTGGCTAGTTGCTTTTCTGATAGGAATGACCAGTGGGTAGCACCGGTATGAGAAAATATTTTTTTCAAATCTATTTAAAAAAATATCAAAACAAAAAATAAAAACAAAACCAAATTTTTGTAGGATGGAGAATTATAAATTACCAGAACTGATGAACAGAATTTCTTATATGGCACCAATTGCTATTGGGAAATAAAAGGAGATAATACTAGTGAGAGCAGACAAATTAAGACTACCTTGTTTGACAGGTATTTAATGCCTCCATTCTCAACATTGCCCCTAAGGGCAGAATCAGGCACAACCATCCAAGAGAGAATGCTGTTCCCTGAAGGACACAAAGGAGACATAGATTGCTTATTCAAGCAGCCTCCTGTCATTTGCAATTCAAAGTGCTGCTTTACTTTCTAAGGTCACTCAAAACTCTCTTGTGACTGAAGTCATAACTTGAATTTATTTATTCCATATCCTGTTTACTAATTCACTGATGAGTCCCTCTCACCATGCTAACTGTTCACTGCATCACATGGCTTCTTTTGTACACTAAAACAAATCAGCCCTTCCGATTGATGCCTTTATAAGCACATTGTCAAGATTTGTTCCACTTCAACACCGAAGCAAAGCACTGGCCTTGTGGCAACATATCACTGTAGCAACTCCATGTACTGGTGACACTGCATGGTTTGCCTTCTCTGCCTCCTTACTGTACTGCGCTCCTGCCAAAAGTTAACTCTACAGGAGAGCGATTCCTTTTGAGAGGACAGACGTTGTCCTGACTCAGCACGTCAGAACAAAACGAGGCCCAACTGCAGAAAGAGACGTTTGTAACGCTTTCTCCTGAACACAAAATTAACAGAGCGAATGCGCAGCTGCCCTGCTAGCAGCAACAGAGCCCAAGCCTTTGCTCTTCATTTGGCAGGCAGAGCTGCGGTGCCTGCATACGAAGGAACTATTTTCTTTTCACCAGACCTCTTTGCCACATTCAGGAACACCAATGATAAGATTCAGCAGCTGACCGAGAAGCAGACAGAGCCTGTTAAGATTTTACTTTTAGAAAATAGCCAGTGTACTCCCAATCACGGAGTACACGGATTTGGCTGGGATTGTATCAATCTTGATTATGACACCTCTAGTAATACAAAAAACAAGATCCTGAGCTGAACAAATTCAAAGAGAAATATCTTAGGAGTAAGAAACTGCAGAATTAACCAAGATCTGTATCGCAAACTGACTTCAAGCATGTAAAATAAAATCACCAAACGAAGGATTTAATGTTGGATTCCTATGATTTCTACCACGCTGACAATTTCTGTGATTAAAAAAAAGTCACAAATCTCGTTCTCAGAAATTCATTATGTAGCATTGTACACTAAAATACTGGATGCTATTATACAACCAAGCATCTGGGGAGATTAACCCCGATTAAACAAAAAAAATCTCAGGGAAAAGCAGCTATTTAATGGAAGAAGGATGACGGCAGAATAAACTACCAGATTTGTGCAGTTGGATCAAGGTGGATGTTAGGAAGTGTTATTTTACCAAACAGCAAATCAAACAGAAATATTTACCTTGATCCTAAGAGATGCTGAGTACAAAGCTCCCAGTAATTTCCCACCAAAAAAACGGAGCAATATCTTTACAGACAGGGAGGACTGAAATGACCTGGAACATTCAGGAACGTTTCTTCACAGTACTGAAGAAAAGGAATTCAGGAAAGCCACGTAGGAGGGTGTCCTGAGAGACTCAGTGAACAGGAACAAAGGGGCAGTGGAACCCATGTTGCAATGACAGCTGTGGGCAACAACAGAGACAGAGGCCAGGAGGAGGACACAGCCAAGCTAAGAGCAGAAGGAAAAAAAAAAGCCTTTGGTTGAGCTGGAGATAAAAACTATGTAAAGGTTCCCTTCCTATGTTGTAAAGCTACCCACTAACCGTAGTCACTCTTCAATGCTCCATCTCCACACACAGTTAAATAATCTCTGTACTACAGCTCCATTCACCATTCCAAAATTCTACATAAACACTCAATAATTAAAGCAGCTAAAGCTTTTCCTGACAGTTTTCTTGCATTTAAAAATATATACTCATTCTTCTAACTACGAAGCATCATTAGTACTTGCAAGAAGTCTGTTCCTTGCACTAAACAGAACTGCTTAGCTGATTTGTAAGGCATTTACTGAGACTGCTTTTGGGCACAAACAAAGCAGTTCCTTTTTTTAATTTTTTTTTTTTCCTCAGTAAAGTATCAGAACTGTCAGAAGTATCCATTAGCACAGAATTTGCCCAAGAAGAATTCTATCATATAGCTGTTATTACAGGAAAGACAAGAAAAGTAATCTCAGACAAGGACATATGACTTGGCAGATATGTAAAGCAGATACACCAGCCTAATATTCCAAGAACAAACTGAACTACTGCCAGCAAGCTGACAGCTACAGTTCACACGCATCTGCTGTCTCCCATGAACTGCACTTTGCAGGAGTGTGAAGTTAGACACTTATAATTCTATCCAGTTAAGACGTGAAAGAAAAAACTCATCACTCTGAACTCATATTAAAAAAAACTTTAATATGTTTTTTTCCAAGATCTAATATATAAATGCAATGGTAATAAAGTACTCTTCTTTTGTAAGCTTGGATGAAATATATTGAAGTCCACTTTTCGCATATTATATAAATAATCATCTAAAGCAACCTAGAAAAAAAGAAAAAGGCTTAGTCCATATGGTGTGCACAAACAATTGTGCATTAAGTTGAAAAAGCAATACATGAAAACAAATGAGGAGCTGCAAAAAGGCTTGACAGTTTGTCTGTTTTATTAACTGGCAGCCTAACCATCACAATCAAAGGAAATAAAAGAGGCAGGTTTTGTGAAGAGAAGCATTATCTTTTACTAGACCAAATGGCAAATTATAAAAATAGACAAGATGTGGGGCTCTTCCATCAGAACGATGGTCTATGAATACACAGATGTCTTGGGCGAAATGAAGTAGTTAAAGAAGGATTAGAAGTGCTGATTAAAACTGTGAGGTTCCACAATCAGGCACATATTATGATTTTTGCAAGACATCCTCCCAAAACAGACACATGCAGCATTAATTAACCATGCTTAATTCGATACTCTACTCTTCACAAACATACTAGCACAGAAACGAGTCCATCACTTAAAGACTGCATGGTATCACACCCACCGTACAGAAAAAAGCAGGGTATGCCTTCACAGGAACTTTCTTACTGAAAGATCTAGCCTGAAAGTAAATAGGGTAAGGTGGGAGAAAAAAACAAACAAATACACTTATCAGGAGAATTTAACATTGCAGATTAAACATCAAGTAATAAATATAATGATTAGAGCCAACAGATTGTATTATAAGCTTCATCCCTTTTTATTTTGATATCCTGAAACTATATTTTTCATTATGTGCAAGCCAGCACTATCCCTCACTGTACACACAAGTAATTACACAGAAAATATGTAATATTGGGAGAGGCCTGCTAAAATTCTCGTATGTTTTGACAACCTTACAGTTTACATATAATAAAGTAAATTAGCATCCCTTGTTCCGACAAAGTTCCAAGTTGCATCTGATTTAATAAATATGGTTTAACACTTTTTTCCACCGCCAAATAACTCTTCCCAAGAGACAAAAATGATGGAAGACCAGAAATGCATTTCTCTGAGTGCATCATTTTTATCCAATGTCCCCATCAGTCCCAGAAGTCCAGTTATGCTTCATTTACATTTAGGGGACTCTGAAAGGATCTCAATGCCTCAGGTTCTCAGTATCTATATATAAACAGAGTCTAAAACCATGGCTGAATCCAATCTACAGTTTCAACCCATGCACAACTCAGGTACATCTAACAGAGCTTAAGCAAATCTTCCTGTAATGTTTATTTATAAAAACAAAATCCCTCCTTGTTTTGCCTTCTCTTACAAGTTAAAAAACTAAACAAACCAACCAACTAACCCTTTATGAATACCGATGAGCATGCATGAGTTTGTTAGTTTTCCATGGCTCTTTCCAGACAACTGAGAAAATCAGGCTGAAACTTTAGGAGGGAAAAATACTGAATCTTTTCAGAGACCAAATTATTTTAAAACTTTGAGATGTA
>NW_010292386.1:15697-17472 GCF_000700745.2 Antrostomus carolinensis | reverse complement strand
TACATATATATATATATATAAAGGAAAATGCTCTTCCCTGATCTAATGCTCTGCCTTACTATTATTAATTGCGAGATGAAGAAAGAAAGTAACCTTGCTTGACCTTCTTACCCCAGAATGGGTAGCATGTCATTCAGGAAGCATGTTATCTTCCTTGGTAAATTGAGTCCCTAATGATCTAGCATAATTGAGACAAATGGAAAAAGCCAAAAGGAGACCTTATTTGTTAAGAGGAATGGGGAAGGGGGAACATGGAAATGTATTCACAGGCTTTCTAACGGAATCACTGTGAGACTGACAGAGCACTTTTTTATTCTAATAAACACACAATTCCTGAAGAAAATTGCAACCTTCATTATGTTGTTTTGCCCTCTGCTGGTCATCAGTCACAGTATCAGGCAGACCTGACCACACTTTCAGAAACTCTTCCCCCCAGATGAAGTGCCACATCACTACAATACGCTTCGTATAATATCACTGAGACTTAATTTAGCATTTGAGGATTATGTTTCTTCTGACACTGAAATGGGGCTGGTAACTCTTACCCCCATCCTCCAAAATACGTGGTTTGTGTAACAAATGCTGAGACTGCTGAAACCTCTCGCAGCTTTAAACTTTACCCTACCCTGTAATTCCAACTAAGGCAGAGGGTAAGTGGTTGAAGAGACCCTCAGGCAAAACAAGATGGTGATTTTACACAGGAGAACAGATGCATTTAAAGGCACCAGGCCATTACATTCACCTAAAGTCTTGAAATACACAGCAAATGTTGCCAGCAAAAGCCCATTTCATCCATTAGAGGAGAAAGTATCTTTATCCTTGCATTAACAAAGACCATCTGATTATCAAGGAGGCTAATACCCCATTATTACTGCCACTTATTGCCAGTTCAAGTGATTTGAACACTCTAGAGATCTTGCGCTGTCAATTATTCTTCACTGATGAGGATGGAGGCTGGAAGCAAGTATTTAGAGAGGAATTTTAAAATTTTAATTAAGATTATATAACCCATGCTTTTAAAAAAATAATGAGGGGGAGGGTGCCAAGATCAACATTCAGTTTAATAAAATGCTAATGCTGCCCTTATCTGGTTTCCTTGTGTTTATATTTTTCTTAGAGTCTCCAATTACATGATCACACTGCATATTTTCCATAGGACCCTCCCAGTGCAAAACATGGGCAGGGCTCTAGGAATGGAGTGGGAAGGAAGGGGAGTAAGGTTCTGCCTGTTCTCTTCAGAAGCTGGCTGGCTTGTTGGGAGCCAGGGGACCAAGGTGCTAACAATTATCATATTATCTGAAAGGCTCTGAAGAACTGAATTCTCTCCCTGCTTCTGTCCCAAAGTTTCCATTCAATACCAGCAACTAAATTTTAAACAGCTGGACAATAAATACACATCGCTTGTTTTCCATGCCTCCCATCCCTGATACGAGGCATTTCAGGCCAGGCACTTGGCACTTTTGTAAGCCACAATTGCAACCAAAGTCAATAGGTTTTATACACTGTGCATTACGGGTTGAGGCGTGGGGAATAAAAAAAGAAAAATCAAAATTCAGCTCAAACAATGATAGTGGACAGTTTTGACTTTGCATTTTCTTTGTCTCTGTTCCCTGCTTCTAAACAGAATAAACAGTTTCCTTGGGTATGTGACAACAAAACTGAGACATTAGGTGAAACAGCATGAAGAGGAATGCATTAAATGCAAATTCTAAACAGTCTGTACTAAAAACAAAGCCCAAGGCTACATACTTTTAACAAAAAATAAACATGTTAAT
>NW_010292386.1:3775-15658 GCF_000700745.2 Antrostomus carolinensis | reverse complement strand
CATTTTACCTTCAGAAAAATGAAGAAGGGCTCTCCTACCTTTACTGCATAAAATGTTGTGATCACAGGTAATGCTGTTATTTATGATATTAATAGTGTAAATGTAGAGATAAATCTGGCATTTCTTTACTTTGGAGTGGTATCTTTCCAGACTACCTCAACTACAAGTATTGGGTGCAATACTCAAAGTATACATGTACGTGTAAACATAAGAAACTCTATACAGTGCTTCTTCCAAGTTTTGTTTTCCAGATAAGGCAGACACAGCATTGCTGACGAAACATTCTTCTGCTTTTGTACTATGTACCAACAAGCAATTCGGAATGTCACTAAAATAAGAGCATTAAAGAAAAATACAGTAGGACTCTGCAGTTCTTCAGGATTCATCATCTACTGTTCCAAGCAAATAAAAGGCTTTCCTAATTCACTTGGCTGTGAGTCAGAAAAGAAATAAACAGAAAGCACCTTTCCCAACACAGCTTTGAGCATGGCTGGTCACGTCAGGGAATTAATCCCCAGTCCCACACACACTAACCAGCAGTTAAAGGCAAAATGCTCTGCTCTCCTGGCTGCTGTTCCACTGTGCTGTGAAGTACCATGTGCAGAAGTGCTTTCTATGGTGCTGATCCCCTGCTGGCACATAGTTGCATTTATAGAAGTCTGCTTGAAGTTTCTCTCCCAGCAATAAGGCTTTTAGGGAGTATTTACATATATGCAATTGGACATGTCTGTGAGTAAACTGCCTCCTGTACATATAGATAAATATAATATTGATACAGAAGTAGTGGTAACATTTAAAGGTTTTATGTGTGGTTTTGTTTTGTTTTGTTTTTAATTTAAACTCTCAGAGTAATTAGAGGTCAAATATTTTTAATTAAGTATGCAGCTGTAAGTCTTCTAACAAGACACACACAGTGCTTTGTGAAGATTAGCATCAATTATGTTTATTTAAATAAATAAAAGGAAGGAATCTCACATGTTCTAGATGAATATGGGCCTGGCTGGCAATGTCATAAATAACATCTCTTACATTTTTCTCTTGCTTGCCTCTTATGAAATCCTCTTGTGAAACTCCATGCTAGACACAGGAAGGAAAATAAAAAAGAGAAAAACCATCAATAAATAACAAGTTTCTATTTTAGCTAATCAAAAACCTGTCCCAGCAACCAAACTAACAACAAAAGACTGACCAGCCTACATTTTTTACCATTGCCCCCTCCTTTTTTATTTCTTTTTTTTTTTTTTTTTTTTTTTTTGGTCAGTCACTTGGAAAAAAAATCAAGAAAACAAAAAGCACAGTTGCTGCAGACCCTCTCTGCATGAATTTGATCCCTAAAGACTTTGTGGTCAGCCAGATAATCAAGTCAGATTTGAAAGTTTTGGGAATTTACATCAGTTTAGATGCCCAATTTTTAAAAGTATAATCCAACAATCGATATTAAGAAGAAAGCCAGCAACAGCTAACACAGAACCTAGGCTGGCTTATGAATCAAGTCATAATCTTGGGACTGGTGTGCACAAAGCTTGCAAAAATACCAAACAAAAATAAAAATAAAGAATACAAAAACCCCCCCACCAAACCACAACTACAAAAAAAAAAACCCCAAAACCCCCCAAAAAACCCAACTCCAAACTTATCATTTGACTATAGCGACCAGTGTAAGACATAATATGGTATATTCAGGATTGCACCAGTTGCCCGTTCTTCTCGACAACACTCAGACATGTGAAAGCTGTATGAAGGTAGGCAGGTAGGCTTCACAAGAGAGAGAATCCAGTAGAACTCTGTGATACTTGCCAGCAGCTGAAATGCTCACAAGATGCTTAGTCTGCACAGAAGGGATACAAGCTGGTTTACAGTTTCACTGTAAAACACCTTCCATGGCAAGGAATGAATGTGAAATTTCAGGCTATGTTTGAAAAGCTAAAAACTTGGAAGGTCTCCCATACCAACCAGCACCACATGGGCTGAAAGCAGGGTGCAGCTTGTTTCTGCAGTCTTACAAACCTGACCCATATTAGTATCTACATTTTTGCAACTACCTAAATTACTAAACTTCAAATCAAGACTTTAAATTGTATTGAAATGATATGCAGAAAATACCAACACAACTGCCTTAAGCATCACCAAAATTACATAAGCTTTGGTTAACTATAAAAAGAATAGCATTAACATTTAAAAATAAAGACTGGAGATGAAGGAATAACACCTGCAATAGCTACAGATCTAGCTAGAAAACATTAATGAAAAAATTTAATCCCATTTTACCCAAATTGCAAAATCTGCTAAATTCCAACGCAAATTAGGTGTAGAGTTTATATTGGAGGACTATACCATCTCCTACAGCAATGTATGGAATGTATGCTTACAGCTAGCAAATATGTAACCAAAAAAAGCCAACATCAGAAAAACAAAAAAACAAAACCACCAGCACGTTTATGAAAAGTTAGTAAAGAGAAACCCAATAAGGTTGTTCAGAAGTAAAATTTCTCACAGTGCTTCCTTTATGGGGATAGGAAAAAAACCCAAAAACAACAACAAAAAAACCCCCAACCCAGGCCCCATTCCCTATCTGTATTTCCAAACATTAATGGAAAAATTCCTGAAAGCTAAAATTAAAAAACTACATTAAAAAAAAAAAAACCCACTTAAAAAACCAACCCAGAAACTCTAGAGTTTAATGAAGATCACTCCTCTCATCTCCCAAAAGATATAAAGCCATGACAATGGCATATTACTAGGCCACAGCAGAAAGAGCTAAAATAAAGAAAAAAAGGTGTTCTGTTTCTGGCCTAATAAATTATGATCTCATATCTAGAGTTGAGGGACTCAGTTAAACACTATACTGTTCAAGTCCAGACAACTTGCTTCTCTTACCAACATACAAATGTCCATGGGAAGAAAGACCTTTTGTCTTGTACTATGATACGGAGTTGCTCTTAAACAGGTAACAATGCCTTGTGCTTTCCCAATGTGACTGGCTGCATGGTCAGCATGGATGTCCCTCACACCTAAAATTGCAGAAATAATATGTTTAGAAACATACTGTCTGGCCTTTTGAGAGGTGTAGCCTTCCCTGATGCATATCACAGTCGTATTTAAGGAAAGCTAAGTGCAATGGTCTGTGACAGAACTGTCCATGTCATAAATTGCCTTGAGATCTCCTCTCAGAGGTGCAAAGCAGCAAGCGAATTCATTGATTTCCAGATTCAGGAGCAAGATGCCTCTTAGCTTCCTGCAGTTTCTGCAGAGGGTATACTTAGCAGAGCAGCACCTATTTAGACAGAAAACATCAATACACAAACTCATTTTCATTGGCATGTCCTCTCCCAAGATAAGAGCATTCCACAAACTGTTTTTCCTGCCAGAAAAATCATTCAAGTGTGAGATTCCTGACAAGCACCAATGCTCCCAGCAGGGTTTCGATTCAGCAGCGCACTGAGGCCACTGAGAATGACCCTATGCTTCACCCCAGAACCTGTATTTCTGCCACCTCCCTTGTGCTGCCATCAGCAATGAGGCAGTAGCATGGCAAACTGAATCAGATCACCAAAGCAATGGAAAACTAACTTCAGTTACTGCATGGTCACACAACTGCAAGGACTAAAAGAAGAGGCAGATGAGTTGGGCAGAGCAGCACCATTGCTCTTCATGGCAAGACCACACAAAGTTGGCTTAGACTGATCATAAAGCCGTAACGTTTTCACAGGACTGACCCAGGATAAAATGAAAATTTAAAGCAAAATGGAAATTAAAATTTGCAAAGGCTCTAACAGAAGCAGCATACTACAAAGAAAGAAATGAGGATACAAGAATTGCAGATCAATGAGCCTAACTGACACCCAAAACGATACTGGGCACACCAGAGTCACTGCCCAAGCCCACCTGAGCTTTGCATGGGTCTCAGAAGCCTTTGTGAAACGGTGGCTATGGGCAGACTACATGGACTTATTTTGGCCATGGCAGCAGGAAGTAGAGCGTGGCTTGGAGGAATCAATGGATGTAACTTACTGATACTGCATGGGCAGCTCAGGCTTTACATATAACTAGGAATTAAAAATAAAAAAAGCTCAAAGAGCTCAATGACTCATGCTCAACCTGGGAATATATCCCAAAAGCAAGGTTCTGAAAAGGTTTAACAAAATTATTGAGGAGAACTAAACTCTCAACTACTTAGGTAATGAATCAGAGAGCACAATATTTATATTTTTAAATGACAGGAGCTCAGAGGAAGTACCATGACTTTGGACAAGATTACCAGCCAAAATGAGCTTGACAAAAGAAGTAACTCAAAATCAGTAAGAATAAAGCAGCACTGCTACTAGAAGAGATACACACAATCTGGAGACAGGTCAGGAACAAAGAAGCTAAGAAGCACAAGAAATTTAGCAAATGTGACCTGTAACAAAACCAAGTTCACATAGTCTGGAAAAGACTGCTGACAGGAGACACCAAGAAAAGCTGTTCAATTAATTTCTCCAATTGTGGAAATAACAACAGAAGTTAACTGTTTGATAAGCAGTGAAGGAGACTTTTGCTTAGACATTTTGTTACATTGGTATATTTTAGAGAAATTAAACATGACAATAGGGCACATAGAAAATCCAGAGCCCCCATAGCAGACTTTCAAGAACAGGATTATCTGACTTGTATCAGGAGTGACCCAAGCATGACTTCACTCCTTTAGGATGGAAGACATTTCTCAGAATGGAAGATGTTGACACTTCTCATATTCCTACATTTCTTCAATCAGAAGTTCAGAAAGACACTTGCAACATTTCACTGATTTCCCACGGAGGAAGCGAACATCAGATGTTAAGAGATAGGTTCCTCATTCCTTCCTAAGAAGAATGTGCTCACCATACCTCTCTTTCTACTTCTCTCTCTTTTTTCTTTCTAAAATCTTTTAACCTCAGCACTGGCCTTCCATCAGACTATTCTGATAAGCAAGAGGAAAATATTGCTGCTCCAATGCTAAATACTACTAAATAATAATAATTCTCACCCTTCTTTTACATCTGAGCTCATACAAGGAATACTTCCATAATGCAACAGACACCTCAGAGAAAGTTACCCTCCTCTTCCCTGCAAAGGAACAGTTCTTTCCCAATGTGTGACATGACACAGATACTAGCTCTTAACCACAAGGATCATATCATCTTTCTTGTGGTTTTTTTCATATTGATAGTTAACCTACTTTTAGGAAGAGGAGAGGGTTCAGACTCAAATTTACAAAATCACCAGGGGAAGTTTATAGGTCAGGATGTCGGCTGCTTCACAATAACCAGTGTACATCACTGAAATATAGCGCAGAAGACCTACAGTACTTCGTGTTCTGACAAGTGGGACAATCAGAAAATATGGTGAAGAACTGAATTTACCACGGTCTGTAATGGGAGCAAGAAAAGAGAAGACAAAGCAACAAAAAGAACAGTAGGAACCCACACTTCAATAAGCTTTCCACTGAGCAACTTCTAAGGAAAGTACATAGTTCTAGGACAGGTACAGCAGGATTCCAGATTTATGGTTGAGCATTCAAAAAATATCTGAAGTATTACCTAAGGCAAATTCTACTGAAATTAAACTCCAGTGGAAAAAGAGTGAGCTTTTTGAAACATCAATAAATATTGTACCTGCACTAATGAGTCATCAACAAGATTTAGAAAGAGGAAAACACCTACCCAGCATTTCCAAGGTGAGGTACAAGAGAGCACTCTGCGTATTCTCAGCATACATTTCAAGCTCCTGGATGTTACGGTATGCTCTGTCATCCAAATTCTTCTCCTGTAATATGAACACAGAACTTCAGTAAAACGTAAATATAACTGCTATTTGTACAAGTTTATTACTAGAGTCACGTCAGCCTAATCCACTATTAGAAAAAAAAGAACAAAATTAAGAGATAAGAGAGTATAAACTCAGACAGAAGTAGTCACCAAAGCTTTTAGCACGTCTAACATAACCAAATAACTACATATAACTGTAGTGAAGTCTGGTTACTCGAGCAAATATAACCTTTTGCAATAATAAGAAATCAGAATTCTACATAAAAAAGATACAGCCAAAACAAAACATCATATGGTATTCTTACACTACGGCATTACCAATTTTAATACTTAATTTGCACCTGAAGCACAGAGAAATTTAGATAAATAGGAATGTATTTCTTAAAACATGCACAAAAATCAATCCACCAAAAACACAGGTTTCAAAGTCATATGCAAATACATCCAAAAATATAACATCCTCCACAATTCTTCCTGTCCTAGTGGCTTTTGTGGTTAAAACATACCAGTCTTAAGATTAAAAAAGCCTGAAGTCTTTCATAGCAATGACACTCAGCAAGTAACGGATCATCAGTTTTCACAAGGTGTAACTTCATGAGACACCGACTGTAGCAGCAAAGCTAAGTTAAGAAATTCCTGCCCTCAGCTATTCATTTTTGCCCTCGTGTCAAGAGCTGGTAGCTGCATTGCTATACTGGTGAAATTCTTCCTTGTTTTTTCCATGTAAAAGGGTGGATATTCTAAAATTCATGTGATTTGAATGCTCCAATTTAGAGTACTGCTTAGAAAGAACTCCACAGCCATGTGGAGAAGCAGTAAAGTGTGTCAGAAAGGTTCAGACAGGTCATTTAATTTTTGAGATTCTGTATCCATGACTCATCACAAGGGAAGGTTATTTAGGGGCATTGACATGGTAAGAAAAGAGGTGACGAGGAGTGAGGGGATGCCAATGATGTGGATTTGTGTAACTTTTTGCAATATGGACAATGTCCTTTCTCTCGGAGCAGGACTGGAATGGCACATAAAGAGACCGGGTATGAGTTTCTCTTCTTGCGCATCTTCATTTCCTTTTCTATTAAAATGTAGTTTTCTAGAATTCTTAACAGTTGCATATGGAGACCTGCTACTTAATCCCATAGGATGGAACTTCCCTCACTTACATACAGAAGGGTATCTAAGTGTAACTCCCAATGGATTACCTCTAGGGGTAACCACTTCACATCAGGAATACAGACCAGCAACAGAAAATATGAGCACAGATATGCTGGTTATTGGAGTAGGGAACAAGATGTGGATTTACAAACTACAGTTTGGCCAGAAAGAGTAGAAATTATGAGCAGGGACATCAAGGAAGAATTAAAAGGAAATATAGCAATGCCATTCTTAAAGAGAAATACTACTGTCTGGAAAAGATTAATGACTTAAGCTTCTATTTTTCATACAAACATAAAAATAAGGGGGAAAAAAAATCAAGTGTGACTAAAACTGGAATCAGACTTTGAATGGTAAACACTTACTCTTTCATCAATGATCTTCATGAACCACATTTTAGTCAAGTTATGCCTCTTGACAGCCTGAAAATTATAAAATAGAACATCCATGTTAATGTACACAAAGTGATGGTAGTGCTGTATTCTGAAGGCTGACATATTTTAGATCATTCTTTTCTTACAAGGATTGTATTCACTGGGTTAAATGAAAGTGGCACGTCAGTGGAAAATTAGAATCTTTGTACAAAAATTTTCAAATAGCATTTGTTACAAGTTGTTGCATGCAAAAAAAGAAATGGAATCTTGGACATCAAGCCAAGATTTTAAAGCATTTCTTTAAAAAAATATTTTTTAAGTAATTTATTATTTCATGGAGCCGTATGTTCCCACAAAATATTTGCAGATAACTATGTTCACTTTCCAAAGAGAACAGTTTCTTCAGAGTCAAGGAATAAAAAATTTCCCCTGCAAATTTTCAAGAAAACATCAGTACAACATACCAATATGTACCATAAAGACAGCATCCTAACAAAGGAATATAATGAATATTATGGTTTTGTTTAAAAAAGTATCCCACAGCATCTCATATTCACACATTTGTCTTTTGGCTCTTATCTTACATTTGACTTCCTTCCCACACCACTTCATTCTATCAACTTGCCTCCAGTCCTCTTACTTACACACACTGAGTTTTGCAGAGGACATTGTCAGAAAGACTACAATCACACAGAAATATTTATAAACAAAACTTACGGAGCAGAATTCTCTCAATCTTAGCCTTTAGAGCTCACTTCCAACTTCTTTACATCCATTATATTTGTAAATACTTTTTCAAAGTTTGACAAGACTAGATCTTCTTGTTGATTCAACAAAATCTGCTTGAGAAAGTACGTCATACGTGCACAGGCAAATTTTTAGTTACAACTACAAATTCCAGTTTTGCTTCTCACTTGTTTGTCTTGACTACCATGTTGTAAATGAAATCCTTGAAACAGCCACAGGTCAAGACCTAAAGCACCAAACTCAGTTCTACTAAGTTACCCAATTTGTACATTATATCCATTTTAAGCTACCTTGATTCAAACACACAGGTCTTCATTTTTCAGAAGTTTTGAAAATTGGTTCGTCCACAGAAATGAATGGAGAGTTGGGCCCCACTTTTCACATGCTCAAAATGGACAGATAAGTAAGAACAAGCACCATATGGTTGCCATATAGGTTTGAGCTATTAATAATTCTAGAAATAGTATTAAAGGCTATTTATATACTTCATTAGTGCATAAAACTCTTGGAATCCAAATGTCAGTATTCTGGGATATACAAAACTTCAGGAAATATTTAACATGATAAATTAGTATTTATTTTAGTATTTATTCTGGAAAATCAAAATTGTCCCAATACAAACTCAACAGTTAGTTCGCTGCAGTGCTCTGCAGTGTTGAGAGCTCCTAGAAATACTTTCTGAATTGTTTTTCAACATCTTATGTCGCAACCAGATCTAGGCTGTCTTATACTGGTCTTCCTTCAGATAAATCCTATGTAAGGTGAAATCTTACCACAGAGATAGACAAATTCTTTCTTCTGCTTCAAATTCAATTTTCTGTTTTGTGAGAAAGGAGTATGACTGGTAATTGGTATTTCAATAGCTGAAGGATTTATATTTGAATGTTCTACTGGTTTTGGCTGGGAGTTAAAAATTTCTTCATAGTAGCTTGTATGGGGCTACATTTTGTACTTGTGCTGAAAATAATGTTGCTAACATACTGATGTTCTAGCTACTGCTGAGCAGTTCTTAAACAGCGTCAGGGCCTTTTCTGCTCCTCACACTGCCCTGCCAGCAAATAGGCTGGGGGTGCACAAGAAGCTGGGAGGAGACACAGCTGGGACAGCTGATCCCAACTGACCAAAGGGATATTCCAGACCATATGATGTCATGCTCAGCAATAAAACGAAGGGGGAGGTTGGCAGGGAAGGGCTGCTGTGCTCAGGGGTTGCTTGGGCATCAGTCAGTTGCTGGTAAGCAATTGTTTTCATTTGCATCACCTGTCTTTCTTGGGTTTTATTTTTCTCTTTGTTATTTTCTTTCCTCTTTTCCTTACAATTATTATTATAATTTCTTTTTAATTATGAAACTGTTTTTATCTCAACCACCAGTTTTTTGTCCTTCCAATTCTCTCCCCCATCCCACCACAGGGGGAGTGAATGAGTGGCTATATGGTGCTTACTTGTCAGCTGAGGTTAAACCACAACAGTGTTTTGGGTTTTCTGTAAGTTACTCTTCTGCTAATAAACATTTCAACCCCACACTGATGCACACAAACAAGCAGCCTGAAATGAAAAGTGGTTGAATGAATATATAGTCATACCCAAAACTAACTTGTACCTAATCGACTCAATCAGACAACTAAATGAGAGGATATCTCCAGAAACAAAAATAAGTTAAGCTACACTAAAGCAAGTTCCTCCTTGGAAAGGAGACAAAAGTATTTTGGGAGAAAACGGTTTTGTTCCTGGGAATTTTGCCATATGCTAGAAGAGAGACAGAAAGAAGGAAATAAAAAGCAAAGGCACAGATTGATATGCAAAATTACCAATTCTGCATTCTAATGTCTGCATTAAAATATCACTCTAGGTGCATCTTCAACTCCCATAATCCCATAAAAAGGCTCAGAACATTTACAAGTCTTCATTCTAACTGCACGAGGGCTTTGTTGTGGCTAAGGCACGCACTTTGTCTGAGCTGGAGACACCTATGAATAGCTCTGGTCCTCCTAAAAGTGACTGTAACGGGTGTTTTTCTTTCATTTTGCTTTCTGGCTTTACCTATGTTTTCTCTTAGTTAAACTCTATCTTCTTTAAATCCCAATTTTAATCTAAACATGAGTGTTGATAGACAGGAACAAATGCTCACTTGTGCTTTATTTCACATTTGAAGGAGGAAGAGTAATGGAGAGGCCACAGCTTTAGCACTGCCAAAAATCACTAAAAGAGGATTTGGAAAGGACTCATTTTTGTGGTGTCAGAAGTGCAGCAGAGTGGATGTGAAGCCAAGATGGCAACAAGTGAAATGCTCTAATCCCACAGGAACTGCATTGCTCTAACCCAGCAGGACAGTGAGTGTCCTGCTTTTCCCAGGATTTTAACAGGAACAATGCAGATAAATACCTGGATGAAGACTCTACATTTCACTGCCTGTTTTTCAGCAGGTCCATAAACCTACCTACCTATAGATCTACGTTAACTGTATTGAGCTGTTGAGATCTACACAAACTGCAGCTTTTCCTGTCCAGGAGCTTAGAGATCTCTAGTTTAAATGCAGGTTCTGATCTTCTAGAATAGAGGCCTTATGGAAGCTGCTCTTTTGGAAGGTTCTAAGATTTGCCGTGGCCCATGGCTCTAAGATGACAAGTTAGCAATGTATGGAATTTCCATCCCTGAAGAAATTCAAAATTCAACTCAATGTGTCCCTGACAACCTGATCTAACTTTGATGTTAGATTCTCTTTGAGTAGCAAGTTGGACTAGATGACAACCAGAGATAAAAACCAGAGATATAAGCTAAAATATTCTGTGGTTCTATATCAGCATCAAGGGCAAATCAATTTACACTGCCTTCAGACCTTCAATCATCCATCAGACATACCAATGACAGGCCTAACTAGAAACAAAATAAACCAGAAGAAAGCCTCTGTTTCTTTGGCCACAACCAGAAGAGGAACAGATCTGTAGGTGTACTTTATGTGTGATGCTCTAGTGCCTGCAGAACTCCGGCATCTTGGTAAAAATAAACTGTTAAGTTCACAAGTACATTCCCTGTTTCTCAATGCATTGTTAAGTTCACAAGTGCATTTCCTGGTACTCAATGCACACAAAAGGATCTGTGCAAAACATAATACATAAATAGAAGTCATCAAGCACCCTCTGATGCAAGAAGCAGACTGTATTAAGATTCTTCCTATTATCCAGTAACTAGGCATGGAGGTCTTGGGCTTTTCCTCATACCCTACTTGCTAGTTCAACCTCTGATCTTAATCTCCTGTCTTTTTGTACAGCTTAATCTCTCCAGGCAGGACGAGCACTGGCTCAGGAAAGTATACCTATGCAGTTCACTTGCTATCAACTGACGGCTCAACAGAATTTACTCCATCCTTCACCTAAGCAGAAGAGAAAAAAAACAGATGGTTCACAGAAGTCGGACCTTCCAAGCAGGTTATACCTAAATATCCTCCTTCTCCAACTCTGCTTTTTGGTTGTAGGTAACTTAAAACACCACACACAAACACAACTTACATTATCTGTTTTATATAAAACAATGCTGTTAACGATGCAACACAGCACACACAAAACAATGACATCATTTCCCACAGTAATATTTCAGTTAAGTGAATTTTAGGACAATAAAGGTATATTTTACCCTCCACAGTTCTGTAGCAACTGGCTGATGTGGTGGGTTATCACAGTATATATCTTCCACAGCCTCCCTCCAGAACTGCATTCGCATCAAACCCGTAGTCTTCTGAGTTATGGAGTCTTTAATCTGGAAAGGATACATCTGGAGTGAAATTCACAGTGTCTTTAAGGCACTTGGTCTATCTACACTGAAAAGAC
>NW_010292386.1:0-3747 GCF_000700745.2 Antrostomus carolinensis | reverse complement strand
TCAGTTCTGAATTTACATTTATTCCTTATAAGGCATATGGACATTACAGAGAGTAAAAAAACCCAAAAAACATCTTCACCACAACCTGACTTTGAAACCCATGGAGATTAAGTCCTGGGCAACCCTCACCTTGGCTTCCTTCCCAGAAGGAAAAGCAGCCGTGGTAACAGCAGCATGAGAGGGCAGCACCACGAGCTGCCAGAAGCACAAGCCACAGGGGCTGATCTGGGATTCTGCTCGGTCAGCACACTTCCTGGATCACTCCTTTCTGGCAAGTGTTAACAACTTTCCTGGTTGCACTGGCAGTTCCTGGCCACCCAGCAAAGGGGAGAGAGACTGCAGCCACCCCCCTCCCACAACTCTAATTACAAACTTCCCTCCTGGCAGCCTTTCTATCACCTAGCTTCTGCCAACAAAGACCTGGGACTGATTATATCATCCAAGTTTTTGACAGACCTTCTACAGACAGGATTTAGCTGCACTTTACAGATTCAGTTGCTGCATTTGAAGCCAGGACATAGGTGCAATCACATAAGTATCAAGGACCAAAGCCTGATTGTTATATTTTAATTTTAAAATGCACAACAAAGACGAAAAAAACCCAAAACAACCTATATACATAAACAAAACAAACTGGAGGAGGCTGGATACTTTCCAAGGGCCATTCTAAACTAGAGGTTTGTATTGCACTATTTTTTCATTGCCTCTTACAGCACAAGAAGTTAATCTCAGCAAAACACCACCTACTAGCGTAATTTAGATTGAAACTGTTATTTTACAATTCCAGAGTTCACAAATATGTTTTAATACCTGCCTGAGCCAGTTCCACATTGAAAGCTCTCAAGGCAAAAGCAGAGATTCGACATTCCGCAGGCAGGAGCAGAGAACACAGAAACCCTTCATAGTCACGCTTTCTATAAAAGGATGAAAAAATACATTATTATTTATAGCTCTACGTAAACTGGGTGTGCTATTGCTTAGCATGAACTCCTAAAATAGAAGCAATAAGTTATAGTTCAAAACCCTGACTTTGCAAAAGTAGCAGCTTTTAAGCTTATTTTAAAATAAGACAAAAAACTCCAAGAGAGAGGGGATGCTGCCTGAACCCTAAGTGCACCTCTCAAATCCAGATCTCAAGATATTTGGCTAGAGGCATGGAACAAGGCTGTGGCAGCACTGCAAATAGAATCCAGATTGTCCGACTTCCAGACTTCTGTTCCAAACATGAAACCACATTTCTTTAAAAGACCGTGCTTTGGAGCTTGGCGGAAGAGCACTTGCTTAGCCAGTGAGGTTTTGTTTACTGGCAACTATATTCAAAGCATAAAAACCCTGTCCCGGCAGTTCCCCTGCAGGTAACTTGCTGCCAGTCGAGAGCGCTACGGCTTTGTTCGGCCACTTGGGTGTGCCGCAAACTGCGAACTGTAGCTGACAAAAACACTCTCTCCCTCCTCTGAAAAGCTAAACTGTTTGTTTTGATCGACATCTTTCTGCACTTTCTCACAAGCCTGGAACTTGACTCTTCCTCAGGAGAAGACCAGCAACTCCAAGTTTCACCTCACGAGTGGAGAAGCAGGTGTCAAGAAAAACATATTTATTCATTTTTATGAAGTCACTTTGCTCTTATGTGCACTTAGATTACTTTTGAATGTGAGCTTAAAACAGCAAAGCCAAACTAAACCCAAGGGTTATTATCGTTGCTAGTTTTAGCATTCAACAAAAAGGAACTAAGAGATTCAATAGAGTTTCTTACCCCTACAACATGCAGCAGCTGATAATTAGCAAATGCTTAGAGTTTTCACAACAGTTGTGAAACTTTAGAGCTTGATGCAAAACCAGAAGTATCAAAACAAACAAACAAAAAAATTCTGAATTTTAGCAGGCTTTAAAGGTCACCTTCATATTAAAGAACAGATGCACCAAGCCTCCCTTAATTAAGACACGTTCTGAAAAGGATTATCAGATCAAAATCTAGTATTTTTTTTCCAAGGCTGCTTGTAGTAATACCCTGAGCAGAGCTGCAAGGTTTACAGACATATTTTCCCAGTTCCAGTTATGCAGTTTGCCTGGGCTATTCACACAACACAGAACCACCTATGCTTCCAGAAAGGAAACAAAGAAACACATTACACAAAGTAAACAGCCGCACAATAGAGAAATTTGTCTCCTCCCTAGTAATGATGTTGGCATGTTGGGGTTTTGTTTTTTTTTTTTTATTATTCTAAGCTTAAAAATTAAGCATAGCAAAAAATAGTTAAGAAAAAAATCAGAAAGAAATGTGAATTTTATGCTGACAGTGCACCCCTGGACATAACAGTAGAAAAGTAAATCAGTTAAGCCTCAGCCTGTAAATAAAATTTATATTGCTATAGGTCATGTTCCACTCCAACTCACTTTGTGTATTCGGGTAAGGAATGAAGAAAGGAGGGAATGACCTTAAATCTGGTATTGAGTGTTTTTCATTGTTTCCCTGTCAAGAAAGTATAAGCTTACACAGGAACCCACAGATGGATTAATAGTTGGTTATGACCTTTACTGGACTTTCAGCATCATTAAAAATTTGATGTCTTAAAAATAATTTCTTCCATATTACAAAACTCCACAACACCATCAAGTCACAAGCTTGTCTTCCAGAGCAGACATCATGAACAGCAAGAGACAGAAAACACACCTACTGGGGAAACATATTTTTAAACAAACAGATTAAAACCACTTGTAAAAGAGTTATTTAACACAAAGAAAAACCCAAGAGAAAGGACATCTTGCACAGTGCAAAGAGTTGCACAAATCTATATCATTAAAGCACAACTCAGCAGTTGTTCTTCCTGTGTGGGAGACCCAAATTCAGGACTGGGAAGCTGCTGGCACTTGCACAGCCTCAAGTGTTTTATTTCTGTTTGAATACTAACTCCTTCCTCTTCCTCTTGCTTTTTATAACTTACGATTTCCATGCAATATATGAGCTACTGTGAACAGCAGCTTCAATTAAATGATGCCAAAAGCATAACCACCTTTCGTTTTATTATTCAGAATGCTTGCATATTTTTATAATTAGTCCTTTTTATGGGTGAACAAAAACAAAACAGAAAGTTTAAATTCAACTATCTCAGCTTCTGTAACTTGGAACCCAACTATTCTGTTCACAGTTGTTACTGAAAACATTTTAACTGTACATATTAACCTGTATATTTACTGTACATGCAGCCTCCCACCTCCTGAGAAATAAGTAAACAAGTCCTGGGTAGAGTAACCAGGAAAACAAAGCTGTAATCTGAAGTCCTACCAAGGAAAATGTAACCTGCCTATGCACTGTGATGTATGTGTCAAGGCATGCTGCTTGGCACTGCACAGGAAATTTAGGTTTGTCACATTTCTTTCCATTAGTTTTCCTACTTTAAATTTTTTGACCACACACACCTTTAGATCTTTTACAAGCATTAGTCTGGGGAAGATGACCCTGTTCCACTCTTTCTATATCCGGCTGGAAGCCTTCTCCCTGCTTTTGCCAACAATCTAGGACAACCGCATCCAAAAAGAAGATAAAAGTCTTTACAAAGAGACTTGTTTAGTTTTTTACTTCTGAACTGGTGTGGGCTAGAAAGCGGTGAAGGGGCCCTGCACGCTGTTTGCAGCCCAGAAGCCAAGCAGGAAACCTTGCCTGGCCTGAAGCGTCTGAGCTGTGCTCCCTGCTCCTTTCGGAGCACTGTGGATTTGACCAAAAATGGGTATTTGCCTACTAGATTTCCT
>NW_010292385.1:364-1530 GCF_000700745.2 Antrostomus carolinensis | reverse complement strand
TCACCAACTGGGTTTCACTCCATTCCCACCAATGGTTTAATGGGGCTTGTGAAAAGCAAGAGGCAGGAGGACAAAGCCTTGGCAGAGGTTTCAGAGGGGTGAGAGGAGCAGGAGTGACCAAGCGGTGAAACATCTGCCCATGGGGTCAGGGAAGGCATCAGCCCCCGGGGTATGAGCTCTCCAGGGGCGTTACATCTTCAGCTTGGAGTTCCCATTAAGCACCACCCTGTACTGGTATGCTCCCAGCAGGCACCAGTCACAGAATCACAGATTGGAAAAGACCTTGAAGATCATCTGAGTCCAATAATTAACAACCTGGACCCCAAAAATCCCCCGGGGGGTGGGGGGGTGACTCCCCAAGCTCAGTCTGCTGAGCGCCAGAAGGATCAGATCCTCCAGCCCAGGAGCAGGTGGACTTGGGGTGAACTTATGTTCAAAACAAGGACACTTTTGCCACGTGGGTTGGAGGTGGGTATCCAGGTAGTGTGTCCCTGGCCTGGATCTGGGGCTGCAGCTCCTCAGACCATCAGAAACATCCCTGTGACCCTACCAAGTGGTTGCCAACCCCCCAAAAAACCCACATTTGAGATGATCACCGAAGCTTGCAACCGCTCTACGCCATCTCCTGCCACCCGCGTTGGTGGGGTCAAGCACATGCTCGCAGCATGGACTAGGACAGAAGAGCTTTATTTCATCCCATCACCCCAATCCTGCTGTGTCCCCCCCAAAGATGAATGTTGCTCTTGTTCCCCACCGGCCACTCCTGGTCCCACCTCGCACGGGCAGTGCAGCTCCATGTCCCCATCCCTCCCTCCCACCCGGCTGCGGGTGGGGTGACACCACGGCCACCAACATGACACAAAACTCTTCTTGAGGCTGGTTGCCAACCCGGGTGGGTTTTGTTTGCCAAGACACACAAAACCACCCTGTCTTAAGCAGGAGAAATTGCATCATTAATGACACAAACGAGGTCCTTGTGCTTGGCACGGTCGCTCCGGCAGCCGGTGATGCTCCGGAGCTGCTCGGGATCATCCTTCTCCATTTGGATCAATATTTCTATTTATTGATGTAAAAAAAATCCACTCGGTGGTGTGTCAAGTCCATAAATACTCATGGTTTGAGGTTTAAAACTTTGGATGGGAACAGAGCTCAGTGCTTCCTGCCCC
>NW_010292385.1:0-295 GCF_000700745.2 Antrostomus carolinensis | reverse complement strand
CCAGCTCCATCCATCTTCTCCTCATCATCCAATAAATTATTTAGGTTCTCCTTGCAGCAATTAATTAGGGCAGGTTTTTTTGGTTTTGGGTTGGTTTTTTTTTTTAATAAAAAAGGCTGGTTTTCAACCAAAACGAACATCCATCACCCACAGCTGCTTGATCCACAAAAACCCCCTTGATTTTCCCCAAACTCGGGCTGGGAAAGCAGGAGACATGGACAATGGGGACAATGCCAGTGGATGGTGCCCCATGGAGATCCCCACAGCTCAGCCATCATAAAGCCATTTGAGGGTG
>NW_010292384.1:0-603 GCF_000700745.2 Antrostomus carolinensis | reverse complement strand
GTTTGTTTGTTTGCTTGGGTTTCTTTTGTGTTTTTTCCTCTCTCTCTCTCTTCCCCCTCTCTCTTTTTTTTTTCTTCCCCCCCCCTTCCTTTTATTTTACTTAATTTCTTTTTTTTTTTTTCCGTAATAATTTTAATTATTTTCGGGACCGATAGTGCTTGCGGTAGGGGAAAACGGGGTTATAATCACATCAGCTGCGGCTGCTGCATAGCTTCTTGGTGGGCCGAAGGATACCACGACGTGTAGCTGGGGATGTAGGTGCCCGGGGTCCCCGACGAGGCCTTACCAGAGGCGTGGGGAGAAGAATACCAGTGAGAATAGCCAGGCATGTAGCTGTTGGGAGGCATGTTGACTCCTTTGGCAGAGGCTGAAACGTCCCAGACTGGAGGCAGAGCCGGAGAGCGAGGGGAGAGGGCGGCGGAGCCGGGTAGAGGGTCACTCTCGTGGGGGTTGCTACCTTGCTTCAGCAGCTTCTTGAATTTGGAGCGCTTGTTCTGAAACCAAATCTTCACCTGCAGACGGGAACGGGGCAGAGTTCAGCATCCCTCCGTACGGTCCAGCAGCCCCCCAGGGATCCGACGGACCCCCGCACCCGGCGGCCTC
>NW_010292383.1:0-738 GCF_000700745.2 Antrostomus carolinensis | reverse complement strand
GAGGGGTCAGCCAGGTGAGCGGGAGAGTTGCCGGGGGAGTGCTGGCTGAGCTCCTGCCCCTTTCCCCCGGTCTCCCTTGCTCTCCCTGGTTGTTGTCCCAGCCCTCCTGCAATGAGCTGTCTTCCAGCTCATCTCCAGGATCAGGCTCTATTGGTTTTTCCTGTTCTTCCTGTGTGATGCCCCTGAGTCAGGGCTCCTCCCGTGCAGGCTGCTTATCGCCTTTCTGAGCAGCCCTGTCCTCCCTGCTCAGAGGGCTCCTGCACAGCCTGATGCCAGGACAGTCTCTCCCTGCCCTCCAAAGCCCTGTGCTGGTTCCTGCCTGGTTTCGTGCCAGCCACTTGCCCCCTCTTCCTCCACCTGTCCTCTCCCAGCCCTGTCCTCCCTGCTCAGAGGGCTCCTGCACAGCCTGATGCCAGGACAGTCTCTCCCTGCCCTCCAAAGCCCTGTGCTGGTTCCTGCCTGGTTTCGTGCCAGCCACTTGCCCCCTCTTCCTCCACCTGTCCTCTCCCCACTGTCCCTGCCTCCTCTCAGTGCAGCCTGTGCCTTGGCGTGGTCGTGGTGCAGCTGTGCCCCGTGTTCTTCCTGGGATTCCCTGCACGGAGCGACGCATGTGCTGTGCAGGGCGTGCTGCAAGCCCACCCCGCTGCACCACGCCGGCTCTGTCACACGCTGTGAGTGGAGCTGTGGCTTTTGGGTGCTGAGCTGCTGGTTGGAAACGCTCTGTCGAGCTCCTGCACC
>NW_010292382.1:0-499 GCF_000700745.2 Antrostomus carolinensis | reverse complement strand
ATCACCTTTGGGGTCACCATGAACCATGGGGTCATCAACCATGGGGTCTCCAACCATGGAGACACCATGAACCATGGGACCAACATCAACCATGGGGTGACCAAGGTGACCCCAACTCAAAGACCATGGGATGAAGGTGACCATGGTGACCCCCCCAACCCATGATGACCAAGACTAAGGTGACCATGGTGACCTCAACCTGAGGATGGTGGGATGAGGGTGACCATGGTGACCTCAAGTCAAGGTCCATGGAGTCACCAAGGTGACCCCCAACCCAAGGTCATGAGGTGACCAAGGTGACCCCCAACCCATGAAGACCAAGACCAAGGTGACCATGGTGACCTCAACCCAAGGTCATGAGGTGACCATGGTGACCCCAACCCATGAAGACCAAGACCAGGGTGACCATGGTGACCCCAACTCAAGGTCCATGGAGTCACCAAGGTGACCTCAACTCAAGGTCATGAGATGACCATGGTGACCCCAACTCAAGGTCTAT
>NW_010292381.1:0-11811 GCF_000700745.2 Antrostomus carolinensis | reverse complement strand
CTTGGGGTCTCAGCCTTGGGGGGTTTGACGCACCGCAGTGAGCAAAGGCACAAACCGAAGCCAGCGACAGCCAGCTGAATGTCCCTGCACCGACTTCCCCCCCAACCCCTGTGTCATTCAGCAAAAACCTGAATTTAAAGCTAGAAAAGGAGGAGAGAACAGTAATGCTGACATTTTGGACAGCGTTGCCTCCTTATGAACCCATCTCTACCCTCAGTTCCCTGCTCCGTGGGAGTAAGAACATGCTGTTCCCACCCCGGGGAGATCCCAGAGATTGAATGTCTCAATCAAGGTCACTCCTACAGCACTGAGAAAACAACCCAAGAGCTTTGCACTGGCAACTTCCTGGGTCAGAAACCTTGCAAAGCCCACTTTTATTCCCTAGAGACCCAGAGGGATCACTTTTACATCTAGGGACACAAGCCATGCCTGTGTTTTGAGGAATATTTTTTAAATAAATGCCTAAATAAGTTTGAGGTATTCAAACTAACATTTCACTAATACCTTAGCTTTTTTTTTGTCTATTCCTTTGATAGGAGACAGCAATCTAGCAAAGTCTATCCTAAAAGACTCTACGAAGAAGAGGACAGGTTATTCAGTCCAGGTGTTGCAAACCTCATGTTGCTAATTCCCATGTACCCAGACACCCACTGAACAGGTCAGAGCCAAGTTGTTTTTGTAAGAGGTTCACCCACTCCCTCTTGTCATCGGGAGGTTCAGGGCCTGAACTCTTGAAGCAAATGGGCAAACTCCCCGCTTTTAATGGCATGAGATCAATTCCCAGTTTAGGCAAGAAGTCAAACAGAAACAGCAAGCCTTTCCCCCCCTAGATATTAGTGATGTACACCTCTCGGGTTTGGAGTTGGCAGGTTTGTTCAGGTTTCAAGGCGGGAAAAGAAGCTTTAATGTTTCCTTCTTTTCTCTTTAACTGTTAAAAGGCACAAAATGGCTACAGATCATGCACACCATGAACAAACAGAGTGGTTGGTTGTTTAAAGGTAACACCGATGCACAGAGGCCCCTGGAAAGAAGAGAACCCTCAATGCAAGAATCCTCATTTCACCTTTCTTGGCTGCCACACGTCAGCCCCTTTCACCAACCACATGGTCCTCTCTCCATAAATCCCAGGCACATCTGACATCTGCTCAGCACAAAACACACATCGTATCTGCTACACCGTCCTGTAACAGGGACCCCCCATCCCCAGCACAGAGGCTGCTGCCTCAGAGAGGGCATCCAGCAAGAGAGGTCTGCAGCTGGTGGAAAACCCTCCTTCTGCTCCAACTGAGAGGAGGTTAGGTGTGAGCAACCACAAGGCTGGGACATAAATTGTATGGAGAAAGCCCCAAATTCATCTTTTCTCTGTACATACTTCCTAAAGGACCACGTCTGACCCCTTTCCTCTCCCAGGACAGAACTTTATGGCCCTTCCAGGCCAGACCAAGGCAACAGAAACTCATGAGCTGATGGATGGTCAAGCCAGCCCCATGGCTTTTCCCTTCAGGAACCTGCAGCTGGTGCTGAATAGCTGACAAACTAGCTTTACACCAAGGGATGTTTGCTTTTAAGCAAAAGGAACAAAATACACCTTGTATGTATGTCCCTTCTACCTAAATGCTCACTCACCATCCTGCAGTGATGGACCAGCTTTAGCATCTCCACACATATCTCAGCCTGAACCATCCAGCAGTGATTACCCAAGAAGGCTTGGCACAAATACACACGTTTTTACCCATCCAAAATTATTCTGCTTTCTAACTTCTTAAAGTTAGTTTGTGGGGGGGGTTTTTTGCCCTTTTTTTGGTCTCATGGGGGGAAAAAAAGAAAAAAAAAGAAAGAAAAAAGAAAGAAAAGGGCTTATTAGGGCTTCAAACTACGTGCCAGTGCCTCTGTCCTAATCCTCTAAGAACCCTTGAGAGTTTGGTATCAAGTATTTTATCCAGAGCCACAGTTTTTACTTTCATGTGCATTTTCCAGTTGAATAACTCCATATATTTTTATAGGGAACATCACAGCAATGCACACACTTCAAAAATTACACAGCAGCGTCACATTCATTGTAGGCTGATTCCAGCTCACGGTCTGCAGAGAGCAGAGATGAAAGTCTGGTCCAAGGATGTGGTGATACAGTTTTCAGAGTAGAAATTCCTGAGTTCCCCAAGGGGAGAAAGACCCTATGTGAATATAGGATTTTTTCTAAGCTTTTCTGTGAGGATAAACTTCTTGATTCCATCAGATTATTGTTAGGTAAGAAATAGCTGGAAGAGGTTTAGAAATGCTTTCCCAAAATCTAGGATTTAACCTACAGCATGATTTCCGTTAAACAATGCAGTAATCACCATCCTAGGGAAGAACACAAATCCATTCCACTACAGTCCTGTTCCCTACAGTAATCCTTAGGAGCTACCTTGGGAAAATAGAGAGGAAACAAAACAAGTTTAAGGCAAGAGAAGTGTGGCAGCTGGCAGTCTGGGACTTGTACCAGGACCAAACTGAACTCTAGCGTTAGCACCTCCTGACTGAGCTACCTCTCATGAATTTGTCCTTTCCTTTTTTCACTCCTTTTTAGTGTTGGCCTCCACAAGATCCAGCAGCTGGAAGTCCCACAAGTTAGTTACCCAGGGATGAAAAATACTTTCCTTATGATTTTTTTAAACCTGCTGATGGATGATGTAATCACTGTAAGAATTACATAATGCTTCTCTATCTACACCATTTGTCTATGCTTCTTGACATCTACATCTCCTCTTAAATTGGAAGTCAGCCTGTAATTCCTTCTCTGTACTTTCTCCATCTTTTCTAAACCCTCTTTCACTGTGGGGAACAGAAGAGCACATAGTATCTTTGCCATTTTGGTGCCACAGGCAGGCACTTGGCACAGGCAATGGTAAACAGTTGGGTGCTGCTGGGATCCAAGCAGCACCTCATCTTGCTGCCAGCCCCATTCCACACCTGGCGTGAAGACTTAGAAGGTGTAGAAGACAGTCCAGCTTTAGAGCTTTTCTGCTATTCCTATGGGAGTTGGGAAAGTGCAGAATAAACAACAACAATTATTATTCTGGCTGGAAAATATTATTTCTGGCTTCTTTTCTAGCTGAGAGGGAGAGCTGGTTGGAATTACACAAAGTATTTGTGATTGAGGAAAACAGCTTTTCAACTGAATAATAACTTCTCTGTGAATGTTTTGAAGTTACTGTTATTGCTTAACACCATTTTAGGGAACATTTTCTGCATATATATGAAAAAAAAAAAAAATTCCCCTGTATTTCTCTGACTGGTTCAAATCCCTTGTAACAGAAATCTACTCAAGCAACCCAATGACTACACTGAACTGGTGAGTTGGGACACAGGGCTCCAGAAGCTGGAGTTTACTGGGAAGAAACAGAATTTGGCCCAAGCTGCTTCACCTGTCCAGCTCAGAAAAAACAAGGCTGATCCTGCTTCCACTCCACATCCCATGGTGTATTTTCTCCTGATTTCAAGGAGAAGTAGGACTTGTCCTGTTTCATAAGGGAAGACTCACTTGGAACCTCAGATGGCTCAGAGCTTCTTAGAAAAAGGGGATTAAGACATCTGCTGGGTGCAGTGGACTATCTGTGCTGGCCTTCAAAGCCCTTTTTTGCTTGATGGCAGCTGGTGCAGATCAGACCTAGCTGGGCTTCGATCCAGGTCAAAGCTTCATGGACTGACAAAGCTGCAGTACTCCACCCTCCTCTTCTGAGCAAGAACATCCATTGCCCTGGCACAGAGACCTCATCCTGCCCTAATTGTAGCTCCATAAACATATAGACACAGCCCCCTAAATGCTTTGCCAAGGATCACTTTCCTGCTGCCTCAGCCCCTGGCTTGCACACAGCTTCTGTGTCTGCAGGATGATGAAGCAGGGCAGAGGAACCCACGGTTCTGGATGCTCTTTCACCCGCAGATGCTCTTGCAGCCAGGATGCTCCATGTCCATCCATCCCAGCCCCACCAATCTGACAGCTCTCCAATTTCAGCAGCTCTGTTCTTCAGCTGTGATTCACCAGCTTTGTCTGAATGATTCTGAGTGAGGTTACAAGGTCCAACAAACATGCCCATTCACATCATGATGGTCTGATTCATCACTCTCAGCTTTGGGCAGGTTTGCTTTACATGAAGATACAGAGATTTGAGCCTTTCTGATGGCATAGAGAAAGAAAGATTGTCCATCAAAGCTTGCTCCAGGCAACATATTTAATGCTGTTCTCCAAAGAGCCTGGCAGATACTAAAGGCACAAACAGTCAAACAGAAGAAATGAAAAGATCTTCTGCTCTACAAAAAAACACAAGGGCTTGGCTGCCGTATATTTAATACCAGGAACTCCTCTTCCTTTCTGCCTCCTCCTCTCTGTGTGTTGGGCTCGCTGTAGTTGCAAAGGGCAAGAGCTCTGGGGAGCAAGAGAGCACTTCCCAGCTCTGACACCTGATGACATACCAAACCCAAAGCAACTGGGAACAGAATGTTTGGATTCAAAAGCCAAGTGGGGTGCTAGTGGAGCAAGAACATTTGCAAAAAGGCTTTGGGACAGCTGTGCATCACTGTCTTCCAGATCTGTGTAGCAGTGGATTGGAGCCTGTTCTTCCCAAATCACTGCAGGGTGCCAGGCAGGCAATAGTGTAAAACCTGCCTGAGCAGAAGTGGATGGAGGGTGGCAGGACCCCACAGCCAAGCCCCCAAAATATCTCTGTCCTTTGTAGAGCAAAACCAAGAAGCTGGAGATATTGGGAACAGACCTGGGGGCAAATTTCCCAAATAAAGAAAAAAATACCAGTTGTTGACAAAAGAAATAGTTCATGGAAGTAGTGCTTTCAGTGCAGCTTTATTCTGGGGGGAGGAAAAATGAAATAACTCACGCTTGGTGGCAGCTGGGAGAGTTGTGCTTCAGTGGAGCAGTTTTTTTCAGGAATGAAACATCTGACTTTTCAAGGGACTTTCTGCAGTAAAAAGGTTTTCAAGCACTGACCAAGTAGGACTTTTCAGAGGACCCAGAGGAACATATCCATATCTAATACATATTTATGTACATGTATGAATGTTATTTCAGGGGGTTATGTAGTTTTGATCTACTTCCAAACTGAAAAGAAGGATGCAGCCATCCAGGCACAAATAATCCTCATTACAGCTGTGCTGACTGTGCTTCCCAGCACCCTAGAGAGGAAGTAGCATTTCTGCATGGTGACCATCTGTTCTTCCCACTGTGCCCAAATTTGCATGGGGGGGAGGGGGTAGATCTCAACCAGCCTTTGTCCCGTGTCTGTCACCCAACAGCCATCTTAGCCTCCTAGTTGGGTACTGCCACACTGCATCTCTTTGGACCAAAGGGACAGTGAAGAAGTACAGCACCAGAAAGAGGACACAGTAGGATGGAGTAAAGAGAGAAGTTGGGGCATTCATATAGGCCACCAGCATTTCAGTGAGCCCTGTCCCTCATTGCAAGTAAATAAAGACCTGGAGCTCCATTTCCCAAAGCACAGCACTCCCTCTTACCATGCCCATAACACAGAGAAACTTCCTTGTCCCTCGTGTGTAGAGGAAATTCATGCTTTAGAAAAAGAAAGCAATTTAAAAAATCAAAATAGGCTCAAGCTACAAACTGAGCTCTTCTCTCAGTTAATATTTAATGTTGCAAATGGGTGGTTTTCAGTGGAGGGAAAGCACTGGGATTTCTTGCTACAGATTGACTATGTAAAACTCAGTATGTTAAAAAAAAAGAGAAAACAATTTTGTTGAATATTTCAATATCTGGAGCCACTTAGTGGCAGGAAAAAGCAACATCTTGAGAAGCACTTTTGATCTAGGGCCGTGGTTTTAAACCTTTTTCTATTTGCAGACCCATAAAATTTCTCTCTGCATAACAAATATATACTGACAATCAGCTCTCCCATCTCACTCAACTCTGGAGATCCCTTAGATGTTCAAAGACGGGAGAGGCAAAGCTGTGCAATGTCTCTGGACTGTTTCACTTCCAAGTGCAGGGAGCTGGTCACTTCATTACAAGACAATCTGCAGAAATGTGATCTCACCTCCCTTGACACAGCGTGGCCTTTTTTCTGAGTTATTTGTGGAACTGGTACTCACAAGGCCTACGTTACCCTGATAAAGCCGCTCAGCTCTGCCCACAGAAATTCAGCATACTTCTGCTTTTAAAAACTATTTAACAGCTGCTGTACACCAGAGGGCTAATTCAGGCTGTATCATCTCATCTCTCCTGCTCCCCAGAGTCTGCAGCTTTGCAGCCCCCATGCTCCACTGACTAAGTCTTAGACCATATTGATGAAAACACCTTGGGCTCTTGGCAAGTCCTGGGGAGACCATTTGCCTTGTCCAAAGGCCCTCAGCACTGTTGAGGTCCCTCTTTCAGCCAGAAGCAGGCCAAGCAAGGAACAGAGTTCAGTAAGGGGAATAAGTTCACAAGATGCTGCGTTTGGAGGCAGAGGATCTAGGTACCATCCTCGTGTCCCAATGAGTTTTTCTCATGCCATGGTGCTTGGACATTACCTCTCTCCTACTCTTAATCTAGGCTTTGGGCTTAGCTCTTGCTTGATTGGACTTGCTTAATTTGTCTATATACAAGGTCAATACACTGCCAAGAAGGAGATAAGTTGGTTCTCTGCATTGTACCTCACAGTGACAGGGTAGGGCAAATAGGGTTTAAAGTTGTCCTGGGGGAGCCTTTCTTACTTATTTGAGCAACAAACCTGCCTTTTTAATTGGTCAAGGATTTTTTAGCCTATCACTAGTAAATCTACTCAAAGGACTACTAGAAAAGCACATGAAAAACAACTGCTGTGCCCACCAAAGAATAGCATAGATTAGGTCTTTGTTTCTATCATATTTCTTCTCGGTGCATTTGGTTAATTGAACATGTAACACACTCCATTATCATGCACCAGCAAAAGAGGTTTTATGACTCAAACAAATATGGCCATTATTAGCTGCTTCTGACATAACAAACAGGACTATTAGCTTTGGAGAGGCAGTATTTTATGTACGGCTTTTTGGTAAATTGACTGCTTAATCACTTTTCTTTTTTTTTTCTTTTTTCATAAAAAGACTTCTCCTTCAGGGGTTGGCTGAGCATTCAGTGCAAGACTGCGAGGGGACACAACTCACAGCATTATTAGAAGGTCTGTGTAATACAAACATTTTCCCTCATTTTAGATTTATCTCCCACAAGGGTACCAGCACAAATCACTCTAAGCACCTCCAGCAAGCACACACCCCTTGTAACACCACAGACCAGCTCCATCCAGGCTTAGGCTCATTTAGTAAGAGACTAATGAGAACTAATTAGCAGTTGTGCCCAGTGAATGAAACTAAACTCAACCAGCCCCTGTACATACCTCTGTTTGTACTGGACATCTTTTATGTACACTCACCTCTTGCCTCTCCCCCTCAAAAATGCTCTGATTTCCCTATTAGACAGCGATGCCTTTTCTTGTAGAAACTTGCAGTGGTTTCACAATGCCACTACAGTTAACATTGTGCTGGAATATGTGTGGTCCTACTGGTACAATGAGGATTCTCTATGTTGTCCTTAACCCCTCTGAGTCCCTGGTGTCCACCGCATCTTAGTGCTTGCTGGTGATCAAGGAGAAGCAAAGCAAGTTTCTGCTGTGTCTGCATGAGACGATGGATGGACATCAGCTCTGCTGCTGGGATAGCGCTACCCACCCTGGGAAAGAAAAACCTGCCCTAGAGCATGGCACTCCTACTGCTCCAAACATGCCATCCAAAGGGGTTTTCTCATAGCACTACCAGACACATTGATAGTAGGAGACAAAAATACCAACTATTCACCATGAAAGGCACTTCAGGAAACGTGAAATTCTTACACGTATGTTGTAAGCTACATTTCTCTAGAGGCTTCCTGTTTGGCCTCAGGTCTGTGACATATGTAAGTGTTGCCTTCAGTTGCCTTCAGCTCTTTTTGTTTAATTTGGAAAATGTGGTCATCAAAACTGAACTTTTCATAGTAAATTATGAGTTTCAATGTCTTTCTTGCTAAAAAGAAAGTTTGAAAAGTGCTAAAACTATGTTTTGACTTTTTTTAAACAGAAATTCACTGTTTCAAAGAACTTACATTTTCAGTTACATTAGTTCAAAGAATTCAGCTTTAAAATGTTTTGTTTATTGATTAAAATTAAAATATTTGTTTTCAGATGCTTTGGATTTTTATTTTGGACTTCCCACTCAGTTTCAGAATATTTTTTGTTTAGTAGGAAATATTCTGATGGGAGGACAGGGTACTTTGCTCTGGTCTGTTGTACCAGGCTAGCTGAGGAAAATACAATGGCTATGGCATGAGGAGTGGGATGTAGTTAGGTGATGTGATTGTTTCTTATGGCTTTAGCTTCTACAAATTTGTCAATGACTATGAATTTGTATAACCTAAATGTAGGACAACATTCAGTGATGCTATTTACATGCATGTGAATGGGAAAGTGCATCGCTTAAATATCTCCCGCATTGTGGTCACTTTAAGATTCAGAGCTGGCAGAATAATAAACCATGAACCAATACCTGCATCTTCAGAGTCGCACTGAACTCCACAAATCTTCTTTATCACAGAGTGGCTTGGGTGGGAAGGGACCTTTCAAGGCCATCTAGTCCAACCCCCCTACAATGAGCAGGGACATCTTCAACCAGATCAGGTTGCTCAGAGCCCCGTCCAACCTGACCTTGAATGTTTCCAGGGGTAGGGCAGCTACCACCTCTCTGGGCAACCTGGGCCAGGGTTTCACCACCCTCATCGCAGAAAATTTTCTGTCTTATATCTAATCTGAATCTCCCCTCTTTTAGTTTAAAGCCATCACCTCTTGTCCTGTTGCTACAGGTCCTGCTAAAAAGTCTGTCCCTATCTTTTTTACAGGCCCCCTTTAAGTACTGAAATGCCACAATAAGGTCTCCCCGGAGCCTTCTCTTCTCCAGGCTGAACAGCCCCAACTCTCTCAGCCTGTCTTCACATCAGAGCTGTTCCATCCCCTGATCATTTTTGTGGTCTCTTCTGGACCCACTCCAACAGGTCCATGTCTTTCCTGTTCTGGGGATTCCAGAACTGGAGGCAGCACTGCAGGTGGGGTCTCAGGAGAGTGGAGCAGAGGGGCAGAACTCCCTCCTTCAACCTGCTGCCCACACTGCTGGGCATGCAGCCCAGGATAATTTGGCCTTCTGGGCTATTAGTGCACATTGCCAGCTCATGTTCAGCTTTTCATCCACCACTTGTAGAGATGCAGAAAAGACTGCTTATGTCTTATGATGTAACTTAATATAGAACGCAAGATTATACTCTGCTTCCCAATTAACTCTTCTTATGAGTAAAGGTAGTTGATGTTTTAACACTTCTGATTGAAGAAGTTTCAGTCTATATTGCTAATTTTGTTTTTTAAGTAGCTAAAACTGTTTCGTAATATTTGGTGGGCAGAGGAGGATTTCCCACACAGAGAGATCTCCTGGCAGGTTTTCAAATTTTATGCAAAACTCTTCTCTTTCCACATTTAACCCTATGACTAGTATTTACCATGGAGAATAAACTCACTAAAAAAATAACAAACTCCATCCTTATTTGCCAAGATTTTGATTTGTGTATACCAGCCTGTTATTTCAGGGTTAGTTGATCTCAGACAGACCTTTCAGCTGTTGATGTGTAAAAATTGAGGATTACTAGACAGCTTAATAACTATGTGAGTACCTGTTATAAATGCGGAAATGCAGAGCAAGAATGAGTGCCTCTTACTCTTGCAACATTACTAGAATCTGAATGATGTCCCAGAAGCATTAAAAATCCTCTGTGGATGCTGGTAAGCTCTGTGGATGGGACTTCTTATGCTCTTAAATGAAGGGTTCTTGGTTTGACTGGTTCAAGGTCAGACAAAACACAAGAAAGATTATAAAGGGGATGGCAGCAACTATTTCTAAAGAAGAGAATGGATCCAGTGTGGGCACAATTTACAGATGTACTTGAGAACCAAGGGTATTAGCCAAACCTGGTATGGAAACTAGCATTATAGCTACCCTAGGGACACTGAGACTATATTAGATCTGAAGGGGAATTATTTAAACTGGAGATTAAAAGGTCCAGTTCTGGACTTGCCATAAACTGATTCTTTATTCTGGTCATCATCAGGTTGATTTTTTTTTTTTTTTTTTTTTTTTTCCCAAGCTGATGGTTCTCACAAGCATATGATGACAGTTTTGAGAAGCTTTCCCCAGTTTCCATCACCATCTTTTGGAAATGCAGATGCTCAACAATGTTCTAGAACAGTCTATTCACATCAGCTCCTGAGTGATGACATAGAGTATCTACACTCATCCTATTCAACTGAAAGATCTTGCTCAAGGTGCATAGGCCAGCAGCCAATTCACCCTGAGATCATTTTCTTGTCATTGGAGAAAAGCACCTTCAGAGAGTAATTCAGATCAGTAGATAGATAGAAACTTAGAGGGACCAATTTCCATCCCCTGTAGAAAGGCAGCTATGTTCCTAATTAGAAGCTATTCCTCTTTACATACTGAGGAATAGACCTGAATGCTGGAGTCACTCCAATCATGAGTACAAAGAAGCACAAGGTCTGCAGGACTGATGGGACTCATGCTCATGTATACAAACTAGCATGTGAGATTCCAGATGCTTTGAACCATCTTAAAATGATCCTTTAATATTTAATTAAAACAAAAAAACCCCAGAAACTTGTTGCAAATGTTTCATGGATACATGCTGGTTTATATTTATTGTCAGAGGAGGTTCCAGACTGGCACTGCCAATGCTGAGATCCTTCTACTACTGAGCAGTGAGAAAGGACATTTTGACCTCTTAATTACATGTGCACGGGTTCAGAAACCATGAAGCTAAAAGGCTGTGAACCTTGTAAGGCATGAACTTCTCATCATGTTTATCCATTGCTCCATTGAAGGGATCTCTGAACTTCAAAGTGAGAGTCCTCTTGCCTCTACCCAGCTTCACCATATTGCTGCAGTAACCAGCTGCTGTTTACTCAGGGTTGCTTGCAAAACACAGCCCCTTGAATAAAAAGCTCATGAGTGCATGGGCCAGTTCTCTCTGGATTGCACAACTCTCCTGTTATTATCAGCTTTTGCACAAATCCCTAAGAGAGAGAAAACACGTGATTATGATAATAAGAAAATCCTGTTTGTAGCTGCAGAATATCTTCTACATGTTTTTCTGCCCAGAATCATCTCAGCCCTACAACACAATCCAACTCAAAGGTTTCTAATATGCCTCAAACTACACAACTCACTTGCCAAAAAATTAATGCAAGCAATTAGCATGGCAAACCAATTTAACAAATAGTTCCAGTCATTGCAGTGGGGTCCCACATTTGAGTAGGCACTGACCTGCACTTCCTGCCTCCTGCATTTGCCTTCCCTTATGCAGACACTCAGCAGTTATTCAGTGGAAACATTTAGATCACAAATTGACACTCTAAGCTGTGAGGGAGAGTCTCCCAGATTTGTCTAAAATGCATTTTCTTTCTTTTTTCTCAATGCTTGAATGCTTGTGACAGATGCTAACTGGAAATCCTAAAAGTCTCTATATTCTCTTATACAGAACAAACCTGTTTCATAGGCATAGTCCCAAGCAACACCAGTATTTGAATCCTTCAGTTTCTCCTTCCCTCCTGGCTTGATGGAGTCAACTCTAAGGACCAAGGAGACAACCCCCAAAACAGAAGGCTCTCTGCCAACGTCTGTGTGCCTCGTCCCACAGTGCACTACCAACCGAGGGGGTCAGTTCTCCCCAGAACTGCTACACACGGCCCTTTGGCAGCT
>NW_010292380.1:7993-8628 GCF_000700745.2 Antrostomus carolinensis | reverse complement strand
GTGACGGTCTCAGCCTGGGCACAGGGAAGGTCTGTGCTTGCTAGCGGTGTCCCTGAGGTGGGGGTGTTTGGGACAGGGTCAGCCCAGGGCAGCGTTGCTCCCACCCCACCAAACAGTTTCCTGCAGGAGGTCCCAGAATAAACCCATGGCCGTGGCGTGGCCCAAGGTTACAGCCTCAGAGCAGCTCCCACCCTCCCTGCTGGCTCCTGGCCAGGGCATGGGGCTGCCGATGTCTCTGGCCTTTGCTCTGCCATGCCCCAGGAGATGGTCCAGCCCCGACAGTGGTGACAAGCTCAGGAAAATCAAGCTCCAGAGCCTAAGGCTTTTTAAGGAAGGGGAGAGCAAGCAGAGTGGATGACCCATGGGGAAGACATCTGCAGCCTTCGGAGGCACCGGCCAGCACGGGGCCAAGGAGGGAAGCACTGCACCCCTAGGTAGCCAGGGAGGAGCCCTGAGGCAGCAGGATGCTGGGGTCCCCTTCCTGCAGCCACCTGCCCCTTCCCCTACATCTGTTCCCCCCGGAACACCCTGGGCCAGGGCAGGAGCCAGGAGCATGTTCTGGCACACGCTGTGTGGGCTGATGCTGCTTGGTGCCATGGTGCCATCCAGCTCTCCTTGAGCCACAGGCACCCTGG
>NW_010292380.1:6818-7953 GCF_000700745.2 Antrostomus carolinensis | reverse complement strand
GCTGGCTGGCTCCCCACCAGCCCCATCCCCTCCCTGCCTGGCTGGTTTGGGCTGTGGGATCCTTCCCAGCGGGTGCCTGGACCTCCCCAGTGACGTGTGTGCCGGTGTGACGGAGCCAGGATGCTTTTAGCATTTATGGTAATGTTTGTATTTCTCAATTGCTTTACCAAAAAGGAGAAGGAAAAAAGGAGCCGAGCCAGGGGCTGGGCGTGCTCCACTCATTCCCTGCCGCCAGCCCCATACCTGCCTCCCACTGCTCCCCACTGCAGGGCCAGAGTGGGGCAGGGGCTGCAGGGTTTAGAGCTCATGGCTCTGGAGCAGGGCTTCTCCATCGTTGCTCTTTCTCTGGAGGGCAGAGGGGAGTCTGTGCCTGCTCTCCCCTGCTGTAGGGTGACCAGCTCTGCAGCATCCAGACCTGCTGGAGAGAGGTGTGGGGGGCTCAGGCACCCTGGCAGGGGTGCAGGGGGCTGGGAGCACCCAGGGGATGGGTTCAGGCTGGAACACTGATTTGGCTGGAGCAAAGCAGAGCAGAGCTCCTGGTGGAGGGGCTGCGAGGTTGGGCTGAAGGGAAGGAAAATGCCTCCCTGGGGCCCTGTGGGGGGGGATGGAGGTCCCTGCCAGGGTGCCCAGCAGCTGGGCCGTGGCCAGGACTCTTCCTTGCGAGGAGGGTCCCCCCAGCTGTCCCTGCACTTGCTGGAGGTCCGGGCACGATGCCACCGGGCTCCCAGCTGTGCCCATGGCAGCTGCTGTCAGCAGGATAGGATGGGCCCTGCTTGTGAGCCCCTTCCCATCATCAGCCTCTCAGTGCTCATTGGCACAGGATAGTAAAGCCTCTGCTGCAAACCAGGCTGTGCTGGTGCTATCCGGGGCCACCACAGCCCACCCTGAGGGTGCAGGAGCCCGGGATGCATGTGCACCCCTGCCTGCCCTGCCCACCCTGGTGACAGCCCTGCCTGGAGACCCGCTGCCAGGCAGGGGCTGTGCTGGGCTCTGGCTGGGCTGGCAGCCAGCCCGGCCGCAGGGCTGCTGCTGCATCACTCCTCTGAGCTGTCTTCCCGGTGCTGAGCTCACCACAGCCAGGCAGCTGCCCTGCATTTCGGGAAAACAGAGCAGCCAGGGGAAGCCAGCTCTAGGG
>NW_010292380.1:4999-6795 GCF_000700745.2 Antrostomus carolinensis | reverse complement strand
TTGTGGCTTCTACCTGCAAGCAGAGGGAGAGAGGGAGCAAGCTCAGGGCCAGGTGTCACAGTGCTTGAGGAGCTCTCTGGAGCCCAATGTGCTTGGGGGGGGGATCAGGACCTGTCCTCAGAGGTCCAGGCTGTTCACAGCCTGGAGAGGGAGAGAGGGAGCAAGCTCAGGGCCAGGTGTCACAGTGCTTGAGGAGCTCTCTGGAGCCCAACGTGCTTGGGGGGGGGATCAGGACCTGTCCTCAGAGGTCCAGGCTGTTCACAGCCTGGGGCCAGGCTAACACTGTTGGGGCTGCCTCACATCACACCCTTGGCAGGTCCTTGCAGATGGGCTGGGAACAAGCTGTGGGTGGCAGAGGAATGGGAAAAATGAGGCAGACAAAGGGCTGGCAGCACATCCTGCAGCTGCAGAGCTGGGAGATGGTGCTGGGGACCACCTCAGCTCCCTCCAGACCTCCCTCCACAGGGTGACATGCAGCTTCCCCAGCCCCAGCATCTTCCCCTGCCTCCCTAGGCCCTTTCTGCATGGGCACATCCTGCCCTGCTGCTGTCCTCATGCAGGAAGGGTGTTTCTGGTGTGTGGGTCCTGCTGGCATCACGCCAGTGCTCCCAGCACACTCATGGCTGGCCAGGCACCTGGGACCATCGCCAGGGTGGCCTTGCCTGTGGACCCCCAGTTGTGCGGCAGCCCCAGCACCTGGGAGAAGCCAGCCAGCATGATCCTTCTGGGTGCTGCCAGCAGCCTTACCTTGGACCCCCTCAAGATGCCCTCACCAAGGGCTGGGCAAATGCCTCAGCACGGCAGTGGGTGTCTGCAGCCCGGGGCTTGCAGGCCAGGCTGGAACAATAGCTCGTTCCGGTGCATCCGCTCCAGGAAACTTCCCCATCCCCACTCCGGCTCAGCTCCAGGATGGTGTGGCTCACTCTTCCTCTGGCCTTCGCCTAGCCTTGGAGGTGCAGGTGACGGTATCCCCCACCACATGCATCCCAGCTGGCAGGGAATGACAGCCGGTGTCCGCCCTGGGTGTCCCACAGCTGAGGCTGCTGGGGAGAGCCAGCAGGAAGGCTTGGAAGCTGGAGGGCACCCATCTCCCACAGTGTCCCCAGCAGCTGGCACCTTCCCTGTCTTTGTTTGCCCTGCAGACTGGTAGAAGAGTGGGAGCACGAGGGCTGCCCGCCGTGTTTCTGGAGAGCTGTGTGGCTCCCCACAAAGAGAGCTGGGATATCTCTCTCCTCCTGGAGCCTGGCCAGATGGCCCTGGGAAAAGCAAGTCCTCTTCCATGGGAAAGTCCTGCAAGGAGAAATCCCTACTCGGCCTGGCCAGCCCCACAGTTCCCTTGGGCCCTGGTGCTCCAGCATGTCCCCAATGCTGTGGGGCCAAGCGGGGTGCAGGGCCAGTGGTGCAGGGAGGAGGTATGGGGACTGCGCTCTGCTCACTGCCTTCTCCCAGGCAGCCCTCATCTGCCCTCACCCCTACTCCGTGTGCCCTTGCAGCAGCAGGGAGCCTTCCCCAAAGCCCTCCAAAGGGATCCTCCACAGCCCATGGGTGCATGAGGGGCTCCCCCAAGCTAGGGCTGACCTCAGCACCTGCCTGGGGCTAATCTCTCATTACAATCTCTTGCAGTTGCTCCTAATGTGCCGTCCTGAGGGAGCCCCAAGACCTGCAGACAAAACTGGGATGAAGGTGTCAATGCCTGGGGCTGCAGGCAAGCGGCAGGAGTGATGCTGGGCTCCCATGCTGGCTTCTCCCCCCTTCCTCAGCAGCGTGGAGCACACCACAGCAAGCCAGGTAACATG
>NW_010292380.1:4305-4610 GCF_000700745.2 Antrostomus carolinensis | reverse complement strand
CCAAACCTGCCCCTTGCACCAGGGCAGCAGTGCACCAGGGCTGGGAGGGGAGCCTGGGGCACATACATGACCACCTCATCTTGGCTCTGAGCACATGCAAGTGAGAGGGCAGTACGTGGCTATTTGCACACTGTCCCAGGGCTGCACCTGCTCCAGGCCATGGGGAGCCTGTACCCTTGGGATGCCGAGTGACAGGCCAGCCCTGGGCAGAGGGCTCCTTTCTCCTGCGCCTTGGCGGTGGCCGTCGGCCAGCTAAGGTTTCCTCAGGCGTGCTCACTCCCTCAGCTGTCCTTGTCCATCTGCCT
>NW_010292380.1:3800-4204 GCF_000700745.2 Antrostomus carolinensis | reverse complement strand
GGCTCCACCGCCTTCCTTGCCACCCCTACACTGCTCCCTGCAGAGCGTGGCCAAGCCCATGTTGCTTGCTCACCACAAGTCAGCCTTCCCAGGGAAGCTGGAGCTCCTGGGTCCATGTTCTGACAGCAGCACCACTACCGGGGTGGATGGCATGGGGCTGGCTGACCCTCACCAGCTTGGCTCCTCTTTGGAGCTTTCCCATTGCTCTGCATCCGCCGAGCCCCCGGCCGTCTCTGCGCAGCTGCCCCGAGAGAGAGTCTCTGCGCAGCTGCCCCGGGAGAGATTGCACTTCTCCAGCACAGAAATCCAGATGTCACCTTCCTTCTCCCCTTCCGCTCACGTCTTTCCTTCCTCCACCCGCCCAGCCCCCCCTGCCCGGCTCCCACTCCCCCTGGCCCCTCCTA
>NW_010292380.1:0-3708 GCF_000700745.2 Antrostomus carolinensis | reverse complement strand
GAGGAAGGGGGGGGTGGAAGAAAGCTTTTTCCTGAGCTGTAGGACAGGGGCGTCAAAGAGGGCTCCCAGAGGTAGACAGAGACAGGGTGGAGGTACTCCAGAACAGCTTTGCCTTCATGGTACATCTGATACCCCATTCCTCGTGGTCTTCCACCTGGGGAATGGGGAACCAGAGGTCAGACAGCTCAGGCAGGTCTCTGTAATTACCCTAGACAGCAATGCATTGTGTGAGCACCCCAAAATGTGGCACCCAGGGCAGTGGGAAGGTGCCCTGGGGGTTTCTGCCTGGAGGCACTGTGTGCCCTGGCAGCAGGGAAGCAGTGAGCTGTTCCTGGGTGCTGTGGGAAAGCACAGTGCTGGTCCACATCCCATCCCGTCCCTTCCCCAGGGAGCGGGGCCCCTCTCAGCCCTGACGGTGTTGTGTGAAGAGGTGCAGGCCTGGACGGACGCAGCTTCCGCCCTGCACGTCTGCCTTTCATCCACCCCGGAGCTGTGCAGGAAGCCAGCACCAGCTGACAGCTCACCCGCACTGGTGGAGGGCTCGGTGGGGAGCAGCTGGCACACAGAGCACCCCCGGTACCCTGCAGACCCCTCCTCAGCCACCCAGGCTGCTCTGGTCCCCATTGGCATGGGGCTGCAGGGGCTGGGGAAGACTCAGGGTCCCCTGTCCCCACCTGAGGCATGCAGCGAGCGTGTCAGGGCATGCACAGCCGGAGAGCAAAGCGTGCTCACCCTGACAGCGTGGCCCCTTCGGCAGCACTGGCAGGACCCAGCCGAGCTCCAGGGCTCTTGCTGGGAGGACAAGGAAAGGTGGAAGGGGCTGAGGTGTGTGCTGTGATGCAGCCTCTGCTCGGCCCCATGCCCCATGGCTGGCTCTGCACACTGGCCATCGCTCCCATCCGGCTGTGGATAGGCTCAGTGGGAGCCAGAGGAGAAAGGCAAATGCAATTACACACTTCCAGACCGAGCCTGCAACCTGCAATGCTTGGATAACGCCAGGGTAATCATCCCTGCCCTGGGCAGGCTGTGCCCGTGAGCTGCGCCGCAGTCCCCAGGTTTCCAGCAGGGAGGAGCGGCTGTCCAACAGCCCTGCCAGGGACCGCCAAGCCCTGCTGCTCCAGGGGCAGAGCCACCTGCCCAGGTGTAGCTTCTCACCTGGAGGAAGAGAGCGCTGGGAGCCTTGGGGTCTGACACCTGTATTCCCTCGGCTGACGGAGAGTGAGAACTGCTCCGTGCCCCAGCTGGGGCAGGACCCATGTGCCCTGAGCTTCCCACCCTGGCTGTGTGCGTGGGACGGTGACACGGGAGCCTAATCCTCACTGTTTGTTTGCATTGCAGTGAATAGTGGCCGAAGCCAAATCCATTAAGCAAGCAAATAAATAAGAAGGCGTGAGATAAGGCAGCAGAGAGGGAAGATGAAGGTGGCCAGCCTGCTGCGCTCCCCACGCATAGACCCCGAGCCCACCGGGTGCTGCACACAGCGTGGCGGGGCAATTTCATGCCAGCTGTGAGGGCAGCGGGGCCTTGCTTTCAAATCCTGCCCGTCTTCCCCAGAACCATTAGTTGGGTAGGGGAAAAAATAAGTTTTCTTCAAAGTGAAATGATCTGAAAAGCAGAAATCTGAGCAGCTGGAGACATGGCCATTGCTGTTAACAGCAGAAGGCTGTTCCAGGGTGGCATCCTCCCTGCCGCAGCAGTTGGCCAGCCTGTTTTCTCCAGGGAGCAGCCATTGCCCTTTCCAAACTGCTGGGAATTTTCTGCAGAGGTTTTATTAGCAACATTTTGCTTTATTTTTAACACAGAGTAAAAGTGAGCACCAGAACAAAATGCATTAGCAGTGTGTCTTCTCCTGCTTGTTTGTTAGGCTTGCTGAATGCTTTCCCGCGGGAAAGCGGGACCCCTCGGGCTCTCTTCCCTCGCAGGGTGGCATCTGTGGGACTTAAATTGCAATATTTTGTGCAAAATGGAACATCCCTTTCCCTCCTCTGAGGAGAGCAGAGCCTGAGGTTCTCTGGTGCTGCATCTTGCCCTTTGGAGGGAGAGGAAAGTGTGAGCACAACATCAGGGGGGCCCCCACAGCCTGGGTAGCTGCTCAGGAGGTAGCTGTCCCCACCACAGATGGGGAGCTCCTGCCACCATGGCCTGGGAGAGCATGTCCACACTGCAGCCATGGGGCTGGAGAGGAGCTCACGAGCAGCCTGCACGTGATGGCACGGGCTCCCTTGCACTTGATCCTCCCTAGCGAACACGCTGCCTGGGAGGAGGCCTCCCCTCTGCACAGCAGCACGAAGGCTACGAGGCTTATCACTGCCCAGCATTGCCATTTTAAGCAACTAATCTCGTGGGGAAAAAATTTAATCATTTCCGATGAATCATCAAGTCTACTTGGCTGGGAAAGCATTGGGGGGGGGCTGGCCAGGCACGCAGCGGAGGCAGGAGGAGGGCATGGGAAGGGCCGCTGCATGGCACCAGTGGGGGAGTGGGGCTGGTGGCCAGCACAGGGTTGCTGGGACTGGAGGGGTTGGTGGTGTGAGAGGGGCTTGAGGATGCCCAGGAGGGATGCCTCTGTGCCCCAGAGGAAACTGTAGCCTGGCTCCAGAGTGGCTCAGGGTGGTTGGAGAGGTGCAGCCCATGCTGCCCACCCAGGACGCTGCTCGTGCTGCAGGAAAAGCAAGCAGAAGAGGATATGCAAAGGTTTGGAGCCCCTGGGCTGAGGGCAGGAGGAAAGTGCTCTTGCTGCTCCCAGGAGATACTGGGGCAGCCCTGGGCCTGTCCTCAGGTGGGGTGAACATGGGTCAGCGAGCTTTGGGAGTCCTGTGTGAATAGGAAGCAGGAGTGTGTGAGGCAGAAGAAAGGCTTTGAAGGAGAAGAAAACCCCAGTGCTTTGTCCTCCAGCACAACCCCTCTGGCTCTGATTGACTCAGGGGGCAACTGAGGCGCAGAGCCAAGCTGCGATGGCGCAGGGGCACTGGACCCGGGTGTCCTGCGTGGTTCACTGTGGGCAACTTGCAGCACCTGGGGAGGTTTCTTGTGCTCCCCTAGGCCTGTCTGGGGGCTGCAGGAGGGACTGGGCTGTTTTTAGGGTTGGGTGATTACTGCTGGATAATAGCAGCCTTGTGCAGCCCTGGGAGCCCCTCTGCCCCCGGACTGGCCCCCGGCCAGCCATGCTGCCCCAGCCACCGCAACTAATGGCTTTTCTACAGCAGCCCTATTGAACAGCTGCGCAGGGCTCCGGCCACAGCTCAGCCTGCACCGCAGAGCAGGGCTGTGACGTGAGGCCCTGCCTCGAGGACAGGGACAGGGCTTTGCCGAGAGCCTCCTGCGGGGCTGGGGACACCGCATGCAGGGTGACAGGCAGAGCAGGGCCTGGGACACAAACCCCACAGACCTCGTTGACCTGCCTGGGATGGCAGCACCCTTGTGTCCCTGCTGCTCCTGAGGACCCCACTGTTCCCAGGTGTCTTTCGGAGCCCAGGAAACAACAAAGCATGGTTTGATTCCCCTATTTTTTAGTCCATCTGTGAGGGTTCAAAGGCAACCCAGAAGCTGTGGCTGGGCTTTGGGGCAAAGTGGGGCTGAGCAGGGGAGCAGGTCAGTTCTGCCCCGACACACTGCCAGACACATCCACTGACACCTGGGAGTGGGACTCTCGGGGAGTCATTCCCCAAGCTCCTGTGGAAACTGGCCCAACCCCACGCTTCTGCCCTC